>NW_027212867.1:0-300000 GCF_030788295.1 Drosophila virilis | reverse complement strand
TGACCGATGATCGAATATTAAGTTGTATGAAACAATTTTTTTTCTCAAGATATCTTGAACAAACTCGACATTTTTTAGTTTTGCTATACTTTTCATATATAGGCAAAATCCAATTAAGATCGGAGCACTAGGTCATATAGCTGCCATATGACCGATCGATCGAATATTAAGTTGAATGAAAAAATTTTGTTTCTCAAGATGTCTTGAACAAACTCGGCATTCTTTAGTTTTGTTATACTCCTCATATAGAGGCAAAATCATATCAAGATCAGAGCACTATATCATATAGCTGCCATAGGAACGATCGGTCAAAAATTATATTGTATGAAAAAACATTTTGTTTTTCAAGATATCTTGACCAAACTCGACATTTATTAGTATTACTATACTCCTTATATAAAGGCAAAATCTTATTAAGATCGGAACACTATATCATATTGCTGCCATAGGAACAATCGGTCGAAAATTAAGTTGTATAAAAAACATTTTGTTTTTCAAGATGACTTGACCAAACTCGGCATTTATTAGTTTTGTTATACTCTTAATATATGGGCAAAATCATATTAAGATCGGAGCACTATATCATATAGCTGCCATAGGAACGATCGGTCAAAAATTATGTTTTATGAAAAAACATTTTGTTTCTCAAGATAACTTGACCAAACGCGGCATTTATTAGTTTTGCTATACTCCCCATATATAGGCAAAATCATATTTAGATCGGAGCACTATATCATATAGCTGCCGAACGACCGATCGGTCGATAATTTAGTTGTATGAAAAAACATTTTGTTTTTCAAGATATCTTGAAAAATTCGCCATATATTAGTGTTATTATACTCCTCACATATAACCGAAATCATTATATTCGGACCACTATATCATATAGCTGCCATAGCAACGATCGGTGAAAAATTATGTTGTATGAAAAATCATTTTGTTTTTCAAGATATCTTGACCAAATTCGGCATTTTTTAGTTTTAGTATACTCCTCATATATAGGAAAAATCCTATTAAGATCGGAGCACTAGATCATATAGCTGCCATATCACCGATCGATCGAATATTAAGTTGTATGAAAAAATTTTGTTGCTCAAGATGTCTTGAACAAACCCGGCATTTATTAGTTTTGCTATACTCCTCATATATAGGCAAAATCATATTAAGATCGGAGCACTATATCATATAGCTGCCATAGGAACGATCGGTGAAAAATTATGTTGTATGAAAAAACATTTTGTTTTTCAAGATGACTTGACCAAACTCGGCATTTATTAGTTTTGCTATACTCCTCATATATAGGCAAAATCCTATTAAGATCGGAGCACTATATCATATAGCTGTCATAGGAACGATCGGTCAAAAATTATGTTGTATGAAAAAACGTTTTGTTTCTCAAGATGACTTGACCAAAATCGGCATTTATTAGTTTTGCTATACTCCTCATATATAGGCAAAATCATATTAAGATCGGATCACTATATCGTATAGCTGCCGAACGACCGATCGGTCGATAATTTAGTTGTATGAAAAAACATTTTGTTTTTCAAGATATCTTGACCAAATTCGCCATATATTAGTGTAATTATACTCCTCACATATAACCGAAATCATATTAAGTTCGGACCACTATATCATATAGCTGCCATAGCAACGATCGGTCGAAAATTAAGTTGTGTAAAAAAAAATTTAATTTTCAAGATATCTTGACCAAATTAGGCATTTATTAGTTTTACTATACTCCTCACATTAAGGCAAAATCCTATTAAGATCGGAACACTATATCATATAGCTGCCGTAGGAACGATCGGTCGAAAATTAATTTCTATGAAAAAACATTTTGTTTTTCAAGATACCTAGACCAAACTCGACATTTGTTAGTGTGACTATACTCCTCATATATAGGCCAAATCCGATTAAGATCGGACCACAATATCATATAGCTGCCATATGACCGATCGGTCGAAAATTAAGTTGTATAAAAAACATTTTATTTCCAAGATGTCTTGACCAAACTCGACATTTATTAGTATTACTTTACTCCCCATATATAGGCAAAATCATATTAAGATCGGATAACTATATCATATAGCTGCCATACGACCGATCGGTCGAAAATTAAGTGCTATGAAAAAACATTTGGTGATTCAAGATATCTTGACCAAATTCGGCATTTATTAGTTTTAGTATACTCCTCACATATAGGCAAAATCCTATTAAGATCGGAGCACTATATCATATAGCTGCCATAGGAACGATCGGTCGAAAATTATGTTGTATGAAAAAACATTTTGTTTTTCAAGATACCTAGACCAAACTCGACATTTGTTAGTGTGACTATACTCCTCATATATAGGCCAAATCCGATTAAGATCGGACCACAATATCATATAGCTGCCATATGACCGATCGGTCGAAAATTAAGTTGTATAAAAAACATTTTATTTCCAAGATGTCTTGACCAAACTCGACATTTATTAGTATTACTTTACTCCCCATATATAGGCAAAATCATATTAAGATCGGATAACTATATCATATAGCTGCCATACGACCGATCGGTCGAAAATTAAGTGCTATGAAAAAACATTTGGTGATTCAAGATATCTTGACCAAATTCGGCATTTATTAGTTTTAGTATACTCCTCACATATAGGCAAAATCCTATTAAGATCGGAGCACCATATCATATAGCTGCCATATGACCGATCAATCGAATATTAAGTTGTATGAAACAATTTTGTTTCTCAAGATATCTTGAACAAACTCGACATTTATTAGTTTTGCTATACTTTTCATATATAGGCAAAATGGTATTAAGATCGGAGCACTAGGTCATATAGCTGCCATATGACCGATTGATCGAATATTAAGTTGAATGAAAAAATTTTGTTTCTCAAGATGTCTTGAACAAACTCGGCATTCTTTAGTTTTGCTATACTCCTCATATAGAGGCAAAATCATATCAAGATCAGAGCACTATATCATATAGCTGCCATAGGAACTATCGGTCAAAAATTATGTTGTATGAAAAAACATTTTGTTTTTCAAGATATCTTGACCAAACTCGACATTTGTTAGTATTACTATACTCCCCATATAAACGCAAAATCTTATTAAGATCGGAGCACTATATCATATTGCTGCCATAGGAACAATCGGTCGAAAATTAAGTTGTAAAAAAAATCATTTTGTTTCTCAAGATGACTTGACCAAACTCGGCATTTATTAGTTTTGCTATACTCTTCATATATAGGCAAAATCCTATTAAGATCGGAGCACTATATAATATAGCTTCCATAGGAACGATCAGTAAAAAATTATGTTGTATGAAAAAACATTTTGTTTCTCAAAATGACTTGACCAAACGCGGCATTTATTAGTTTTGCTATACTCCTCTTATACAGGCCAAATCATATTAAGATCGGATAACTATATCATATAGCTGCCGAACGACCGATCGGTCGATAATTTAGTTGTATGAAAAAACATTTTGTTTTTCAAGATATCTTGACCAAATTCGCCATATATTAGTGTTATTATACTCCTCACATATAACCGAAATCATTATATTCGGACCACTATATCATATAGCTGCCATAGCAACGATCGGTGAAAAATTATGTTGTATGAAAAATCATTTTGTTTTTCAAGATATCTTGACCAAATTCGGCATTTTTTAGTTTTAGTATACTCCTCATATATAGGAAAAATCCTATTAAGATCGGAGCACTAGATCATATAGCTGCCATATCACCGATCGATCGAATATTAAGTTGTATGAAAAAATTTTGTTGCTCAAGATGTCTTGAACAAACCCGGCATTTATTAGTTTTGCTATACTCCTCATATATAGGCAAAATCATATTAAGATCGGAGCACTATATCATATAGCTGCCATAGGAACGATCGGTGAAAAATTATGTTGTATGAAAAAACATTTTGTTTTTCAAGATATCTTGACCGAACTCGATATTTATTAGTTTTACTATACTGCTCATATAAAGGAAAAATCTTATTAAGATCGGAGCACTATATCATATTGCTGCCATAGGAACGATCGGTCAAAAATTATGTTGTATGAAAAAACGTTTTGTTTCTCAAGATGACTTGACCAAACTCGGCATTTATTAGTTTTGCTATACTCCTCATATATAGGCAAAATCATATTAAGATCGGAGCACTATATCATATAGCTGCCATTGGAACGATCGGTGAAAAATTATGTTGTATGAAAAAACATTTTGTTTTTCAAGATGACTTGACCAAACTCGGCATTTATTAGTTTTGCTATACTCCTCATATATAGGCAAAATCCTATTAAGATCGGAGCACTATATCATATAGCTGTCATAGGAACGATCGGTCAAAAATTATGTTGTATGAAAAAACGTTTTGTTTCTCAAGATGACTTGACCAAAATCGGCATTTATTAGTTTTGCTATACTCCTCATATATAGGCAAAATCATATTAAGATCGGATCACTATATCGTATAGCTGCCGAACGACAGATCGGTCGATAATTTAGTTGTATGAAAAAACATTTTGTTTTTCAAGATATCTTGACCAAATTTGCCATATATTAGTGTAATTATACTCCTCACATATAACCGAAATCATATTAAGTTCGGACCACTATATCATATAGCTGCCATAGCAACGATCGGTCGAAAATTAAGTTGTGTAAAAAAAAATTTAATTTTCAAGATATCTTGACCAAATTAGGCATTTATTAGTTTTACTATACTCCTCACATTAAGGCAAAATCCTATTAAGATCGGAACACTATATCATATAGCTGCCGTAGGAACGATCGGTCGAAAATTAATTTGTATGAAAAAACATTTTGTTTTTCAAGATATCTAAAACAAAGTTGGCATTTATCAGTTTTACTATACTCCTCATATATAGGCAAAATCCTATTAAGATCGGAGCACTATATCATATAGCTGCCATAGGAACGATCGGTCGAAAATTATGTTGTATGAAAAAACATTTTGTTTTTCAAGATACCTAGACCAAACTCGACATTTGTTAGTGTGACTATACTCCTCATATATAGGCCAAATCCGATTAAGATCGGACCACAATATCATATAGCTGCCATATGACCGATCGGTCGAAAATTAAGTTGTATAAAAAACATTTTATTTCCAAGATGTCTTGACCAAACTCGACATTTATTAGTATTACTTTACTCCCCATATATAGGCAAAATCATATTAAGATCGGATAACTATATCATATAGCTGCCATACGACCGATCGGTCGAAAATTAAGTGCTATGAAAAAACATTTGACGATTCAAGATATCTTGACCAAATTCGGCATTTATTAGTTTTAGTATACTCCTCACATATAGGCAAAATCCTATTAAGATCGGAGCACCATATCATATAGCTGCCATATGACCGATCAATCGAATATTAAGTTGTATGAAACAATTTTGTTTCTCAAGATATCTTGAACAAACTCGACATTTATTAGTTTTGCTATACTTTTCATATATAGGCAAAATGGTATTAAGATCGGAGCACTAGGTTATATAGCTGCCATATGACCGATTGATCGAATATTAAGTTGAATGAAAAAATTTTGTTTCTCAAGATGTCTTGAACAAACTCGGCATTCTTTAGTTTTGCTATACTCCTCATATAGAGGCAAAATCATATCAAGATCAGAGCACTATATCATATAGCTGCCATAGGAACTATCGGTCAAAAATTATGTTGTATGAAAAAACATTTTGTTTTTCAAGATATCTTGACCAAACTCGACATTTGTTAGTATTACTATACTCCTCATATAAACGCAAAATCTTATTAAGATCGGAGCACTATATCATATTGCTGCCATAGGAACAATGGGTCGAAAATTAAGTTGTAAAAAAAATCATTTTGTTTCTCAAGATGACTTGACCAAACTCGGCATTTATTAGTTTTGCTATACTCTTCATATATAGGCAAAATCCTATTAAGATCGGAGCACTATATAATATAGCTTCCATAGGAACGATCAGTAAAAAATTATGTTGTATGAAAAAACATTTTGTTTCTCAAAATGACTTGACCAAACGCGGCATTTATTAGTTTTGCTATACTCTTCTTATACAGGCCAAATCATATTAAGATCGGATCACTATATCATATAGCTGCCGAACGACCGATCGGTCGATAATTTAGTTGTATGAAAAAACATTTTGTTTTTAAAGATATCTTGACCAAATTCGCCATACATTAGTGTTATTATACTTCTAAAATATAACCGAAATCATATAAGGCTCGGACCACTATATAATATAGCTGCCATAGCAACGATCGGTCGAAAATTAATTTGTATGAAAAAACATTTTGTTTTTCAAGATATCTTCAACAAACTCGGCATTTATTAGTTTTGCTTTACTCCTTATATATAGGCAATATTCTATTAGGATCGGAGCACTATATCATATAGCTGCCATAGGAACGATCGGTCGAAAACTATGTTGTATGAAAAAACATTTTGTTTTTCAAGATATCTAGAACAAACACGGCATTTATTAGTTTTGCTATACTCCTCATATAATGGCAATATTCTATTAAGATCGGAGCACTATTTTATAAAGCTGCCATAGGAACGATCGGTCAAAAATTATGTTGTATGAAAAAACATTTTGTTTATCAGGATATCTTGACCAAACTCGGCATTTATTAGTTTTACTATACTCCCCACATATAGGCAAAATCCTATTAAGATCGAAGTACAATATCATATAGCTGCCATATGACCGATGATCGAATATTAAGTTGTATGAAACAATTTTGTTTCTCAAGATATCTTGAACAAACTCGACGTTTATAAGTTTTGCTATACTTTTCATATATAGGCAAAATCATATTAAGTTCGGACCACTATATCATATAGCTGCCATAGCAACGATCGGTCGAAAATTAAGCTGTATAAAAAAGCGTTTTATTTTTCAAGATATCTTGACCAAATTCGGCATTTATTAGTTTTACTATACTCCTCACATATAGGCAAAACCCTATTAAGATCGGAACACTATATCATATAGCTGCCGTAGGAACGATCGGTCGAAAATTAATTTGTATGAAAAAACATTTTGTTTTTCAAGATATCTAGAACAAACTCGGCAGTTATCAGTTTTGCTTTACTCCTCCTATATAGGCTATATCCTATTAAGATCGGAGCACTATATCATATAGCTGCCATAGGAACGATCGGTCGAAAATTATGTTGTATGAAAAAACATTTTGTTTTTCAAGATACCTAGACCAAACTCGACATTTGTTAGTGTTACTATACTCCTCATATATAGGCCAAATCCGATTAAGATCGGACCACAATATCATATAGCTGCCATATGACCGATCGGTCGAAAATTAAGTTGTATGTTAAAACATTTTGTTTTTCAAGATATCTTGATCAAACTCGGCATTTATTAGTTTGACTATAGTCCTCATATATAGGCAAAATCCTATTAAGATCGGACCACTATATCATATAGCTGCCATAGGAACGATCGGTCGAAAACTAAGTTGTATGAAAAATATTTTATTTTTTAAGATATCTTGACCAAACTCGGCACTTATTAATTTTACTATACTCCTCACATATAGGAAAAATCATATTAAGTTCGGACCACTGTATCATATAGCTGCAATAGGAACGATCGGTCGAAAATCATTTTGTATGAAAAAACATTTTGTTTTTCAAGATATCTTGAACAAACTGTCATTTATAAGTTTTGATATACTCCTCATATATAGGCAATATCCTATTTAGATCGGAGCACTATATTACATAGCTGCCATAAGAACGATCGGTCAAAAATTATGTTGTATGAAAAAATATTTTGTTTATCAAGATATCTTGACCAAACTCGGCATTTATTAGTTTTACTATACTCCTCACATATAGGCAAGATCTTATTAAGATCGGAGCATAATATCATATAGCTGCCATAGGAACAATTGGTCGAAAATTAAGATGTATGAATAATATTTTGTTTTTCAAGATATCTTGAACAAACTCGGAATTTATTAGTTTTTCTATGTTCCTCATATAAAGGCAATATCCTATTAAGATCAGAGCACTTATCATATAGCTGCCATATGAACGATCGGTCAAAAATTGTGTTGTATGACAAAACATATTGTTTCTCAAGATATCTTAACCAAACTCGACATTTATTAGTATTACTATACTCCTCATATATAGGCAAAATCCTATTGAGATCGGAGCATATCATATAGCTGCCATATGACCGATCGATCGAATATTAAATTGTATGAAAAAATTTTGTTTCTCAAGATGTCTTGAACAAACTCGGCATTTATTAGTTTTGCTATACTCCTCGTATATAGGCAAAATCATATTAAGATCGGAGCCCTGTATCATATAGCTGCAATAGAAACGATCGGTCGAAAATTAATTTGTATGAAAAAACATTTTGTTTTTCAAGATATCTAAAACAAACTCGGCATTTATTAGTTTTTCTATACTCATTTAATGGCAATATCCTGTTAAGATCGGAGCACTATATCATATAGCTGCCATAGGAAGGATCGGTCGAAAATTATGTTGTATTTAAAAACATTTTGTTTTTCAAGATATCTTGACCAAACTCGACATTTATAAGTATTACTATACTCTCCATATCTAGGCAAAATCCTATTAAGATCGGACCACTATATCATATAGCTGCCATAGGACCGATCGGTTGATATTTAAGTTGTATGAAAAAACATTTTGTTTTCCAAGATATCTTGACCAAACTCGGCATTTATTAGTATTACTTTACTCCCCATATATAGGCAAAATCCTATTAAGATCGGAGTACTATATCATATAGCTGCCATAGGAACAATCGGTCGAAAATTAAGTTGTATAAAAAACATTTTGTTTTTCAAGATATCTTGGTAAACTCGACATTTATTAGTTTGACTATACTCTTCAAATATAGGCAAAATCCTATTAAGATCGGAGCACTATATCATATAGTTGCCATATGACCGATAGGTCGAAAATTAAGTTGTATGAAAAAACATTTTGGTTTTCAATATATCTTGACCAAAATCGACTTTTATTAGTTTCACTATATTCCTCATATGTAGGCAGTCCTATTAAGATCGGAGCACTAAATCATATAGCTGCCCTAGTACCGATCGGTCGAAAATTATGTTGTATAAAAAAACATTTTGTTTTTCAATATATCTTGACCAAACTCGACGTTTATTAGTATTACTATACTCCTCATATATAGGCAAAGTCTTATTAAGATCGGAGCTTTATATCATATAGCTGCCATATGAACAATCGGTCGAAAATTAAGTTGTATAAAAAACATTTTGTTTTTTCAAGATATCTTGACCAAACTCGGCACTTATTAGTTTTATTATACTCCCCACATATAGGCAAAATCATATTAAGATCGGACCCCTGTGTCATATAGCTGCAATAGAAACGATCGGTCGAAAATTAATTTGTATGAAAAAATAGTTTGTTTTTCAAGATATCTAGAACAAACACGGCATTTATTAGTTTTGCTATACTCCTCATATAATGGCAATATTCTATTAAGATCGGAGCACTATATTATAAAGCTGTCATAGGAACGATCGGTCAAAAATTATGTAGTATGAAAAAACATTTTGTTTTTCAAGATATCTAGAACAAGCACGGCATTTATTAGTTTTGCTATACTCCTATATAATGGCAATATTCTATTAATATCGGATCACTATATTATAAAGCTGCCATAGGAACGATCGGTCAAAAATTATGTTGTATGAAAAAACATTTTGTTTATCAAGATGTCTTGACCAAACTCGGCATTTATTAGTTTTACTATACTCCCCACATATAGGCAAACCCCCCCTGGACACCTGTATCATATAGCTGCAATAGAAACGATCGGTCGAAAATTAATTTGTATGAAAAATCATTTTGTTTTCCAAGATATCTAGAACCAACTCGGCATTTATTAGTTTTGCTATGTTCCTCATATAAAGACAATATCCTATTAAGATCGGAGCACTATATCATATAGCTGCCATAGGAACGATCGGTCAAAAATTATGTTGTATGAAAAAACATGTTGTATAATAATATACTCCACATATATAGGAAAAATCTTATTAAGATCGGAGCACTATGTCATATAACTGCCATAGGAACAATCGGTCGAAAATTAAGTTGTATAAAAAACATTTTGTTTTTCAAGATATCTTAACCAAATTCGGTATTTATAAGTTTTACTATAGTCCTCACATATAGGCAAAATCCTATTAAGATCGGAGCACTATATCATATAACTGCCATATGACCGATGATCGGATATTCAGTTGAATGAAACAATTTTGTTTCTCAAGATGTCTTGAACAAACTCGGCATTTATTAGTTTTGCTATACTCTTCATATATAAGCAAGATCATATTATGATCGGAGCACTATATCAAATAGCTGCCATAGGAACGATCGGTCAAAAATTATGTTGTATGAAAAAACATTTTGTTTTTCAAGATATCTTGACCAAACTCGCCATTTATTAGTTTGACAATACTCCTCATATATAGGCGAAATCCTATTAAGATCGGAGCACTATTTCATAGAGCCGCCATATGACCGATCGGTCAAAAATTATGTTGTATGAAAAAACATTTTGTTTTTCAATATATCTTGACCAAACTCGACGTTTATTAGTATTACTATACTCCTCATATATAGCCAAAGTCTTATTAAGATCGGAACTTTATATCATATAGCTGCCATATGAACAATCGGTCGAAAATTAAGTTGTATAAAAAACATTTTGTTTTTCAAGATATCTTGACCAAACTCGGCACTTATTAGGTTTACTATACTGCTCACATATTGGAGAACTCATATTAAGTTCGGACCACTGTATCATATAGCTGCCACAGGAACGATCGGTCGAAAATTATGTTGTATGAAAAAACATTTTGTGTTTCAAGATATATTTTTGCCAAATTCGCCATATATAAGTGTTATTATACTCCTCACATATAAGCGAATTCATATTAATATCGGAGCACTATATCATATAGCTGCCATAGCAACGATCGGTCGAAAATAATTTGTGTGAAAAAACAGTTTGTTTTTTCAAGATATCTTTAACAAACTCGGCATATATCAGTTTTGCTTTACTTCTCATATATAGGCAATATCCTATTAAGATCGGACCACTATATAACTATATCATAAAGCTGCCATAGGAACGATCGGTCGAAAATAATGTTGTATTTAAAAACATTTTGTTTTTCAAGATATCTTGACCAAATTCGGCACTTATTAGGTTTACTATACTGCTCACATATTGGAGAACTCATATTAAGTTCGGACCACTGTATCATCTAGCTGCAATAGGAACGATCGGTCGAAAATTAATTTGTATGAAAAAAACATTTTGTTTTTCAAGATATCTTAAACAAACTCGGAATTTATCAGATTTGCTTTACTTCTCATATATAGGCAATATCCTATTCAGATCGGAGCACTATATCATATAGCTGCCATAGGAACGATCGGTCGAAAATTATGTTGTATGAAAAAACATTCTGTTTTTCAAGATGACTTGACCAAACTCGCCATTTATTAGTTTGACAATACTCCTTATATATAGGCGAAATCCTATTAAGATCGGAGCACTATATCATATAGCTGCCATAGGAACGATCGGTCGAATATAATGTTGAATTGAAAATACCTTCTGTTTTTCAAGATATCTTGACCAAACTCGACATTTATTAGTGTAACTATATTCCTCGTATATAGGCAATATTTCGATATTTAAGTTTTATGGAAAAACATTTTGTTTTTCAAGATATCTTGACCAAACTCCACATTTATTGGTATTACTATACTCCTCATGTATAGACAAAATCATATTAAGATCGGATCACTTCTTCTCTATTCGATATGATAAAGCTGCCCTATGATCGATCTGTCCAAAATTAAGTTGTATGAAAAAACATTTTGTTTTTCAAGATATCTTGACCAAATTCGGCATTTATTAATTTTACTATACTCCTCATATATAGGCAAAATCCTATTGAGATCGGAGCACTATATCATATAGCTGCCATATGACCGATCGATCGAATATTAAATTGTATGAAAAAATTTTGTTTCTCAAGATGTCTTGAACAAACTCGGCACTTATTAGTTTTGCTATACTCCTCGTATATAGGCAAAATCATATTAAGATCGGACCACTATATCATATAGCTACCATAGGACCGATCGGTCGATATTTAAGTTGTATGAAAAAACATTTTGTTTTTCAAGATATCTTGACCAAACTCGTCATTTATTAGTATTACTATACTCCCCATATATAGGCAAAATCCTATTAAGATCGGAGCACTATGTCATATAGCTGCCATAGGAACAATCGGTCGAAAATTAAGTTGTATGAAAAAACATTTTGTTTTTCAAGATATCTTGACCAAACTCGACATTTATTAGTATTGCTATACTCCCCATATATAGGCAAAATCCTATTAAGATCGGAGCACTATATCATATAGTTGCCATAGGCACAATCGGTCGATATTTAAGTTGTATGAAAAAACATTTTGTTTCCCAAGATATCTTGACCAAACTCGGCATTTATTAGTATTACTTTACTCCCCATATATAGGCAAAATCCTATTAAGATCGGAGTACTATATCATATAGCTGCCATAGGAACAATCGGTCGAAAATTAAGTTGTATAAAAAACATTTGGTGATTCAAGATATCTTGACCAAATTCGGCATTTATAAGTTTTAGTATACTCCTCACATATAGGCAAAATCCTATTAAGATCGGAGCACTATATCATATAGCTGCCATATGATCGATCAACCGAATATTAAGTTGTATGAAAAATATTTTGTTTCTCAAGATGTCTTGAACAAACTCGACATTTATTAGTTTTACTATAGTCCCCACATATAGGCAAAATCTATTAAGATCGGAGCACTATATCATATAGTTGCCATAGGAACAATCGGTCGAAAATTAAGTTGTATAAAAAACATTTTATTTCCAAGATGTCTTGACCAAACTCGACATTTATTAGTATTACTTTACTCCCCATATATAGGCAAAATCATATTAAGATCGGATAACTATATCATATAGCTGCCATACGACCGATCGGTCGAAAATTAAGTGCTATGAAAAAACATTTGGTGATTCAAGATATCTTGACCAAATTCGGCATTTATTAGTTTTAGTATACTCCTGACATATAGGCAAAATCCTATTAAGATCGGAGCACCATATCATATAGCTGCCATATGACCGATCAATCGAATATTAAGTTGTATGAAAAAAATTTAGTTTCTCAAGATGTCTTGAACAAACTCGGCATTTATTAGTCTTGCTATACTCCTCATATATAGGCAAAATCCTATTAAGATCGGAACACTATATCATATTGCTGCCGTAGGAGCGATCGGCTAAAAAGTATGTTGTATGAAAAAACATTTTGTTTTTCAAGATATCTTGACCAAATTGGCCATATATTAGTGTTACTCTACTCCTCACATATAAGCGAAATCATATTAAGTTCGGCCCACTATATCATATAGCTGCCATAGGGATAATCGGTCGAAAATTAAGTTGTATAAAAAACATTATGGTTTTCAAGATGACTTGACCAAACTCGCCATTTATTAGTTTGACAATACTCCTCATATATAGGCGAAATCCTATTAAGATCGGAGAACTATATCATATAGCTGCCATAGCAACGATCGGTCGAAAATTAAGTTGTATAAAAAAACATTTTGTTTCTCAAGATGACTTGACCAAACTCGACATTTATTAGTTTTGCTATACTCCTCATATATAGACAAAATCCTATTAACATCGGAGCACTATATGATAGAACTGCCATAGGATCGATCGGTCGAATATTAAGTTGTATGAAAACACATTTTGTTTTTCAAGATATCTTGAACAAACTCGGCATTTATTAGTTTTGCTATACTCCACATATATAGGCAAAATCCTATTAAGATCGGAACACTATATCATATAGCTGCCATAGGAACGATCGGTCAAAAATTATGTTGTATGAAAAAATATTTTGTTTCTCAAGATACCTAGACCAACCTCGACATTTATTAGTGTTACTATACTCCTCATACATAGCCAAAGCCTATTAAGATCGGACCAATATATCATAAAGCTGCCATATGACCGATCGGTCGAAAATTAAGTTGCATCTTAAAACATTTTGTTTTTCAAGATATCCTGGCCAAACTCGCCGTTTATCAGTTTGACAATACTCCTCATATATACTCGAAATCTTACTAATATCGGAGCACATATAGCTGCCATATGACCGATCCGTCAAAAATTATGTTGTATGAAAAAACATTTTGTTTTTCAAGATATCTTGATCAAATTCGCCATATATTAGTGTTATTATACTCCTCACATATAAGCGAATTCATATTAAGTTCGGACCACCATATCATATAGCTGCCATAGCAACGATCGGTCGAAAATTAATGTGTATGAAAAAACATTTTGTTTTTCAAGATATTTTGACCAAGCTAAACATTTATTGGTATTACTATACTCCTCATATAAACGCAAAATCTTATTAAGATCGGAGCACTATATCATATTGCTGCCATAGGAACAATCGGTCAAAAATTAAGTTGTAAAAAAAAACATTTTGTTTCTCAAGATGACTTGACCAAACTCGGCATTTATTAGTTTTGCTATACTCTTCATATATAGGCAAAATCCTATTAAGATCGGAGCACTATATAATATACCTTCCATAGGAACGATCAGTCAAAAATTATGTTGTATGAAAAACATTTTGTTTCTCAAAATGACTTGACCAAACGCGGCATTTATTAGTTTTGCTATACTCCTCATATATAGGCCAAATCATATTAAGATCGGATCACTATATCATATAGCTGCCGAACGACCGATCGGTCGATAATTTAGTTGTATGAAAAAACATTTTGTGTTTCAAGATATCTTGACCAAATTCGCCATATATTAGTGTTATTATACTCCTAAAATATAACCGAAATCATATAAGGCTCGGACCACTATATAATTTAGCTGCCATAGCAACGATCGGTCGAAAATTAATTTGTATGAAAAAACATTTTGTTTTTCAAGATATCTTCAACAAACTCGGCATTTATTAGTTTTGCTTTACTCCTTATATATAGGTAATATTTTATAAGGATCGTAGCACTATATCATATAGCTGCCATAGGAACGATCGGTCGAAAACAATGTTGTATGAAAAAACATTTTGTTTTTCAAGATATCTAAAACAAACACGGCATTTATTAGTTTTGCTATACTCCTCATATAATGGCAATATTCTATTAAGATCGGAGCACTATTTTATAAAGCTGCCATAGGAACGATCGGTCAAAAATTATGTTGTATGAAAAAACATTTTGTTTATCAGGATATCTTGACCAAACTCGGCATTTATTAGTTTTACTATACTCCCCACATATAGGCAAAATCCTATTAAGATCGGAGCACAATATCATATAGCTGCCATATGACCGATGATCGAATATTAAGTTGTATGAAACAATTTTGTTTCTCAAGATATCTTGAACAAACTCGACGTTTATTAGTTTTGCAATACTTTTCATATATAGGCAAAATCATATTAAGTTCGGACCACTATATCATATAGCTGCCATAGCAACGATCGGTCGAAAATTAGGCTGTATAAAAAAGCGTTTTATTTTTCAAGATATCTTGACCAAATTCGGCATTTATTAGTTTTACTATACTCCCCACATATAGGCAAAATCCTATTAAGATCGGAACACTATATCATATAGCTGCAGTAGGAACGATCGGTCGAAAGTTAAGTTGTATGTTAAAACATTTTGTTTTTCAAGATATCTTGACCAAACTCGGCATTTATTGGTTTGACCATACTCCTCATATATAGGCAAAATCGTTTTAAAATCGATTTTATCATATATCATATAGCTTCCATAGGAACGATGGGTCGAAAATTAAGTTGTATGAAAAATATTTTATTTTTCAAGATATCTTGACCAAGCTCGGCACTTATGAGTTTTACTTTACTCCTCACATATAAGGAGAAATCATATAAAGTTCGGGCCACTGTATCATATAGCTGCAATAGGAACGATCGGTCGAAAATTACTTTGTATGAAAGAACATTTTGTTTTTCAAGATATCTAGAACAATCTCGGCATTTAATAGTCAGGCTACTCCTCATATATAGGCAATATCCTATTTAGATCGGAGCACTATATCACATAGCTGCCATAAGAACGATCGGTCAAAAATTATGTTGTATGAAAAAATATTTTGTTTATCAGGATATCTTGACCAAACTCGGCATTTATTAGTTTTACTATACTCCTCACATATAGGCAAGATCTTATTAAGATCGGAGCACTATATCATATAGCTGCCATAGGAACAATTGGTCGAAAATTAAGATGTATGATTAATATTTTGTTTTTCAAGATATCTTGACCAAACTCGGCACTTATTAGGTTTACTATACTCCTCACATATAGGAGAAATCATATTAAGTTCGGACCATTGTATCATATAGCTGCAATAGGAACGATCGGTCAAAAATTAATTTGTATGAAAAAACATTTTGTTTCTCAAGATATCTAGAACCAACACGGCATTTATTAGTTTTGCTATACTCCTTATATAATGGCAATATTCTATTAAGATCGGAGCACAATATTATAAAGCTGCCATAGGAACGATCGGTCAAAAATTATGTTGTATGAAAAAACATTTTGTTTATCAGAATATCTTGACCAAACTCGGCATTTATTAGTTTTACTATACTCCCCACATATAGGCAAAATCCTATTAAGATCGGAGCACAATATCGTATAGCTGCCATATGACCGATGATCGAATATTAAGTTGTATGAAACAATTTTGTTTCTCAAGATATCTTGAACAAACTCGACATTTATTAGTTTTTCTATACTTTTCATATATAGGCAAAATCCTATTAAGTTCGGAGCACTATATCATATAGCTGCCATAGGAACGATGGGTCGAAAATTAAGTTGTATGAAAAATATTTTATTTTTCAAGATATCTTGACCAAGCTCGGCACTTATGAGTTTTACTTTACTCCTCACATATAGGAGAAATCATATAGAGTTCGGGCCACTGTATCATATAGCTGCAATAGGAAAGATCGGTCGAAAATTACTTTGTATGAAAGAACATTTTGTTTTTCAAGATATCTAGAACAAACTCGGCATTTATTAGTCATGCTACTCCTCATATATAGGCAATATCCTATTTAGATCGGAGCACTATATCACATAGCTGCCATAAGAACGATCGGTCAAAAATTATGTTGTATGAAAAAATATTTTGTTTATCAGGATATCTTGACCAAACTCGGCATTTATTAGTTTTACTATACTCCTCACATATAGGCAAGATCTTATTAAGATCGGAGCACTATATCATATAGCTGCCATAGGAACAATTGGTCGAAAATTAAGATGTATGATTAATATTTTGTTTTTCAAGATATCTTGACCAAACTCGGCACTTATTAGGTTTACTATACTCCTCACATATAGGAGAAATCATATTAAGTTTGGACCATTGTATCATATAGCTGCAATAGGAACGATCGGTCAAAAATTAATTTGTATGAAAAAACATTTTGTTTCTCAAGATATCTAGAACCAACACGGCATTTATTAGTTTTGCTATACTCCTTATATAATGGCAATATTCTATTAAGATCGGAGCACAATATTATAAAGCTGCCATAGGAACGATCGGTCAAAAATTATGTTGTATGAAAAAACATTTTGTTTATCAGGATATCTTGACCAAACTCGGCATTTATTAGTTTTACTATACTCCCCACATATAGGCAAAATCCTATTAAGATCGGAGCACAATATCATATAGCTGCCATATGACCGATGATCGAATATTAAGTTGTATGAAACAATTTTGTTTCTCAAGATATCTTGAACAAACTCGACATTTATTAGTTTTGCTATACTTTTCATATATAGGCAAAATCCTATTAAGTTCGGACCCCTGTATCATATAGCTGCACTAGAAACGATCGGTCGAAAATTAATTTGTATGAAATATCATTTTGTTTTCGAAGATATCTAGAACAAACTCGGCATTTATTAGTTTTGCTATGTTCGCCATATAAAGGCAATATCCCATTAAGATCGGAGCACTATATCATATAGCTGCCATAGGAACGATCGGTCAAAAATTGTGCTGTATGAAAAAACATTTTGTTTTTCAAGATATCTTGACCAAACTCGGCATTTATTAGTTTTATTATACTCCCCACATATAGGCAAAATCATATTAAGATCGGACCCCTGTATCATATAGCTGCAATAGAAACGATCGGTCGAAAATTAATTTGTATGAAAAAACAGTTTGTTTTTCAAGATATCTAGAACAAACACGGCATTTATTAGTTTTGCTATACTCATATATAATGGCAATATTCTATTAATATCGGACCACTATATTATAAAGCTGCCATAGGAACGATCGGTCGAAAATTAATTTGTATGAAAAAACATTTTGTTTTTCAAGATATCTAGAACAAACACGGCATTTATTAGTTTTGCTATACTCCTCATATAATGGCAATATTCTATTAAGACCGGATCACTATATTATAAAGCTGCCATAGGAACGATCGGTCGAAAATTAATTTGTATGAAAAAACATTTTGTTTTTCAAGATATCTAGAACAAGCACGGCATTTATTAGTTTTGCTATACTCCTCATATAATGGCAATATTCTATTAAGACCGGAGCACTATATTATAAAGCTGCCATAGGAACGATCGGTCAAAAATTATGTTGTATGAAAAAACATTTTGTTTATCAAGATGTCTTGTCCAAACTCGGCATTTATTAGTTTTACTATACTCCCCACATATAGGCAAACCCCCCCGGACACCTGTATCATATAGCTGCAATAGAAACGATCGGTCGAAAATTAATTTGTATGAAAAAACATTTTGTTTCTCAAGATATCTAGAACCAACACGGCATTTATTAGTTTTGCTATACTCCTCATATAATGGCAATATTCTATTAAGATCGGAGCACTATATTATAAAGCTGCCATAGGAACGATCGGTCAAAAATTATGTTGTATGAAAAAACATTTTGTTTATCAGGATATCTTGACCAAACTCGGCATTTATTAGTTTTACTATACTCCCCACATATAGGCAAAATCCTATTAAGATCGGAGCACAATATCATATAGCTGCCATATGACCGATGATCGAATATTAAGTCGTATGAAACAATTTTGTTTCTCAAGATATCTTGAACAAACTCGACATTTATTAGTTTTTCTATACTTTTCATATATAGGCAAAATCCTATTAAGTTCGGAGCACTATATCATATAGCTGCCATAGGAACGATGGGTCGAAAATTAAGTTGTATGAAAAATATTTTATTTTTCAAGATATTTTGACCAAGCTCGGCACTTATGAGTTTTACTTTACTCCTCACATATAGGAGAAATCATATAGAGTTCGGGCCACTGTATCATATAGCTGCAATAGGAAAGATCGGTCGAAAATTACTTTGTATAAAAGAACATTTTGTTTTTCAAGATATCTAGAACAAACTCGGCATTTATTAGTCATGCTACTCCTCATATATAGGCAATATCCTATTTAGATCGGAGCACTATATCACATAGCTGCCATAAGAACGATCGGTCAAAAATTATGTTGTATGAAAAACTATTTTGTTTATCAAGATATCTTGACCAAACTCGGCATTTATTAGTTTTACTATACTCCTTACATATAGGCAAGATCTTATTAAGATCGGAGCACTATATCATATAGCTGCCATAGGAACAATTGGTCGAAAATTAAGATGTATGAATAATATTTTGTTTTTCAAGATATCTTGACCAAATTCGGCACTTATTAGGTTTACTATACTCCTCACATATAGGAGAAATCATATTAAGTTCGGACCATTGTATCATATAGCTGCAATAGGAACGATCGGTCAAAAATTATGTTGTATGAAAAAACATTTTGTTTCTCAAGATATCTAGAACAAACACGGCATTTATTAGTTTTGCTATACTCCTCATATAATGGCAATATTCTATTAAGATCGGAGCACTATATTATAAAGCTGCCATAGGAACGATCGGTCAAAAATTATGTTGTATGTTCGGCAGCTATATGATATAGTGATCCGATCTTAATATGATTTGGCCTATATATGAGGAGTATAGCAAAACTAATAAATGCCGCGTTTGGTCAAGTCATTTTGAGAAACAAAATGTTTTTCATACAACATAATTTTTGACTGATCGTTCCTATGGAAGGTATATTATATAGTGCTCCGATCTTAATAGGATTTTGCCTATATATGAAGAGTATAGCAAAACTAATAAATGCCGAGTTTGGTCAAGTCATCTTGAGAAACAAAATGTTTTTTTTTACAACTTAATTTTTGACCGATTGTTCCTATGGCAGCAATATGATATAGTGCTCCGATCTTAATAAGATTTTGCGTTTATATGAGGAGTATAGTAATACCAATAAATGTTTAGCTTGGTCAAAATATCTTGAAAAACAAAATGTTTTTTCATACACATTAATTTTCGACCGATCGTTGCTATGGCAGCTATATGATATGGTGGTCCGAACTTAATATGAATTCGCTTATATGTGAGGAGT
Organism: Drosophila virilis; assembly: GCF_030788295.1. NCBI lineage: Eukaryota > Metazoa > Arthropoda > Insecta > Diptera > Drosophilidae > Drosophila > Drosophila virilis. Next base: position 279,239 of record NW_027212867.1, on the reverse strand, counting down.
ATAATAACACTAATATATGGCGAATTTGATCAAGATATCTTGAAAAACAAAATGTTTTTTCATACAACATAATTTTTGACGGATCGGTCATATGGCAGCTATATGTGCTCCGATATTAGTAAGATTTCGAGTATATATGAGGAGTATTGTCAAACTGATAAACGGCGAGTTTGGCCAGGATATCTTGAAAAACAAAATGTTTTAAGATGCAACTTAATTTTCGACCGATCGGTCATATGGCAGCTTTATGATATATTGGTCCGATCTTAATAGGCTTTGGCTATGTATGAGGAGTATAGTAACACTAATAAATGTCGAGGTTGGTCTAGGTATCTTGAGAAACAAAATATTTTTTCATACAACATAATTTTTGACCGATCGTTCCTATGGCAGCTATATGATATAGTGTTCCGATCTTAATAGGATTTTGCCTATATATGTGGAGTATAGCAAAACTAATAAATGCCGAGTTTGTTCAAGATATCTTGAAAAACAAAATGTGTTTTCATACAACTTAATATTCGACTGATCGATCCTATGGCAGTTCTATCATATAGTGCTCCGATGTTAATAGGATTTTGTCTATATATGAGGAGTATAGCAAAACTAATAAATGTCGAGTTTGGTCAAGTCATCTTGAGAAACAAAATGTTTTTTTATACAACTTAATTTTCGACCGATCGTTGCTATGGCAGCTATATGATATAGTTCTCCGATCTTAATAGGATTTCGCCTATATATGAGGAGTATTGTCAAACTAATAAATGGCGAGTTTGGTCAAGTCATCTTGAAAACCATAATGTTTTTTATACAACTTAATTTTCGACCGATTATCCCTATGGCAGCTATATGATATAGTGGGCCGAACTTAATATGATTTCGCTTATATGTGAGGAGTAGAGTAACACTAATATATGGCCAATTTGGTCAAGATATCTTGAAAAACAAAATGTTTTTTCATACAACATACTTTTTGGCCGATCGCTCCTACGGCAGCAATATGATATAGTGTTCCGATCTTAATAGGATTTTGCCTATATATGAGGAGTATAGCAAGACTAATAAATGCCGAGTTTGTTCAAGACATCTTGAGAAACTAAATTTTTTTCATACAACTTAATATTCGATTGATCGGTCATATGGCAGCTATATGATATGGTGCTCCGATCTTAATAGGATTTTGCCTATATGTCAGGAGTATACTAAAACTAATAAATGCCGAATTTGGTCAAGATATCTTGAATCACCAAATGTTTTTTCATAGCACTTAATTTTCGACCGATCGGTCGTATGGCAGCTATATGATATAGTTATCCGATCTTAATATGATTTTGCCTATATATGGGGAGTAAAGTAATACTAATAAATGTCGAGTTTGGTCAAGACATCTTGGAAATAAAATGTTTTTTATACAACTTAATTTTCGACCGATTGTTCCTATGGCAACTATATGATATAGTGCTCCGATCTTAATAGATTTTGCCTATATGTGGGGACTATAGTAAAACTAATAAATGTCGAGTTTGTTCAAGACATCTTGAGAAACAAAATATTTTTCATACAACTTAATATTCGGTTGATCGATCATATGGCAGCTATATGATATAGTGCTCCGATCTTAATAGGATTTTGCCTATATGTGAGGAGTATACTAAAACTTATAAATGCCGAATTTGGTCAAGATATCTTGAATCACCAAATGTTTTTTATACAACTTAATTTTCGACCGATTGTTCCTATGGCAGCTATATGATATAGTACTCCGATCTTAATAGGATTTTGCCTATATATGGGGAGTAAAGTAATACTAATAAATGCCGAGTTTGGTCAAGATATCTTGGGAAACAAAATGTTTTTTCATACAACTTAAATATCGACCGATTGTGCCTATGGCAACTATATGATATAGTGCTCCGATCTTAATAGGATTTTGCCTATATATGGGGAGTATAGCAATACTAATAAATGTCGAGTTTGGTCAAGATATCTTGAAAAACAAAATGTTTTTTCATACAACTTAATTTTCGACCGATTGTTCCTATGGCAGCTATATGACATAGTGCTCCGATCTTAATAGGATTTTGCCTATATATGGGGAGTATAGTAATACTAATAAATGACGAGTTTGGTCAAGATATCTTGAAAAACAAAATGTTTTTTCATACAACTTAAATATCGACCGATCGGTCCTATGGTAGCTATATGATATAGTGGTCCGATCTTAATATGATTTTGCCTATATACGAGGAGTATAGCAAAACTAATAAGTGCCGAGTTTGTTCAAGACATCTTGAGAAACAAAATTTTTTCATACAATTTAATATTCGATCGATCGGTCATATGGCAGCTATATGATATAGTGCTCCGATCTCAATAGGATTTTGCCTATATATGAGGAGTATAGTAAAATTAATAAATGCCGAATTTGGTCAAGATATCTTGAAAAACAAAATGTTTTTTCATACAACTTAATTTTGGACAGATCGATCATAGGGCAGCTTTATCATATCGAATAGAGAAGAAGTGATCCGATCTTAATATGATTTTGTCTATACATGAGGAGTATAGTAATACCAATAAATGTGGAGTTTGGTCAAGATATCTTGAAAAACAAAATGTTTTTCCATAAAACTTAAATATCGAAATATTGCCTATATACGAGGAATATAGTTACACTAATAAATGTCGAGTTTGGTCAAGATATCTTGAAAAACAGAAGGTATTTTCAATTCAACATTATATTCGACCGATCGTTCCTATGGCAGCTATATGATATAGTGCTCCGATCTTAATAGGATTTCGCCTATATATAAGGAGTATTGTCAAACTAATAAATGGCGAGTTTGGTCAAGTCATCTTGAAAAACAGAATGTTTTTTCATACAACATAATTTTCGACCGATCGTTCCTATGGCAGCTATATGATATAGTGCTCCGATCTGAATAGGATATTGCCTATATATGAGAAGTAAAGCAAATCTGATAAATTCCGAGTTTGTTTAAGATATCTTGAAAAACAAAATGTTTTTTTCATACAAATTAATTTTCGACCGATCGTTCCTATTGCAGCTAGATGATACAGTGGTCCGAACTTAATATGAGTTCTCCAATATGTGAGCAGTATAGTAAACCTAATAAGTGCCGAATTTGGTCAAGATATCTTGAAAAACAAAATGTTTTTAAATACAACATTATTTTCGACCGATCGTTCCTATGGCAGCTTTATGATATAGTTATATAGTGGTCCGATCTTAATAGGATATATTTTTGCCAAATTCGCCATATATAAGTGTTATTATACTCCTCACATATAAGCGAATTCATATTAATATCGGAGCACTATATCATATAGCTGCCATAGCAACGATCGGTCGAAAATAATTTGTGTGAAAAAACAGTTTGTTTTTTCAAGATATCTTTAACAAACTCGGCATATATCAGTTTTGCTTTACTTCTCATATATAGGCAATATCCTATTAAGATCGGACCACTATATAACTATATCATAAAGCTGCCATAGGAACGATCGGTCGAAAATAATGTTGTATTTAAAAACATTTTGTTTTTCAAGATATCTTGACCAAATTCGGCACTTATTAGGTTTACTATACTGCTCACATATTGGAGAACTCATATTAAGTTCGGACCACTGTATCATCTAGCTGCAATAGGAACGATCGGTCGAAAATTAATTTGTATGAAAAAAACATTTTGTTTTTCAAGATATCTTAAACAAACTCGGAATTTATCAGATTTGCTTTACTTCTCATATATAGGCAATATCCTATTCAGATCGGAGCACTATATCATATAGCTGCCATAGGAACGATCGGTCGAAAATTATGTTGTATGAAAAAACATTCTGTTTTTCAAGATGACTTGACCAAACTCGCCATTTATTAGTTTGACAATACTCCTTATATATAGGCGAAATCCTATTAAGATCGGAGCACTATATCATATAGCTGCCATAGGAACGATCGGTCGAATATAATGTTGAATTGAAAATACCTTCTGTTTTTCAAGATATCTTGACCAAACTCGACATTTATTAGTGTAACTATATTCCTCGTATATAGGCAATATTTCGATATTTAAGTTTTATGGAAAAACATTTTGTTTTTCAAGATATCTTGACCAAACTCCACATTTATTGGTATTACTATACTCCTCATGTATAGACAAAATCATATTAAGATCGGATCACTTCTTCTCTATTCGATATGATAAACTTGCCCTATGATCGATCTGTCCAAAATTAAGTTGTATGAAAAAACATTTTGTTTTTCAAGATATCTTGACCAAATTCGGCATTTATTAATTTTACTATACTCCTCATATATAGGCAAAATCCTATTGAGATCGGAGCACTATATCATATAGCTGCCATATGACCGATCGATCGAATATTAAATTGTATGAAAAAATTTTGTTTCTCAAGATGTCTTGAACAAACTCGGCACTTATTAGTTTTGCTATACTCCTCGTATATAGGCAAAATCATATTAAGATCGGACCACTATATCATATAGCTACCATAGGACCGATCGGTCGATATTTAAGTTGTATGAAAAAACATTTTGTTTTTCAAGATATCTTGACCAAACTCGTCATTTATTAGTATTACTATACTCCCCATATATAGGCAAAATCCTATTAAGATCGGAGCACTATGTCATATAGCTGCCATAGGAACAATCGGTCGAAAATTAAGTTGTATGAAAAAACATTTTGTTTTTCAAGATATCTTGACCAAACTCGACATTTATTAGTATTGCTATACTCCCCATATATAGGCAAAATCCTATTAAGATCGGAGCACTATATCATATAGTTGCCATAGGCACAATCGGTCGATATTTAAGTTGTATGAAAAAACATTTTGTTTCCCAAGATATCTTGACCAAACTCGGCATTTATTAGTATTACTTTACTCCCCATATATAGGCAAAATCCTATTAAGATCGGAGTACTATATCATATAGCTGCCATAGGAACAATCGGTCGAAAATTAAGTTGTATAAAAAACATTTGGTGATTCAAGATATCTTGACCAAATTCGGCATTTATAAGTTTTAGTATACTCCTCACATATAGGCAAAATCCTATTAAGATCGGAGCACTATATCATATAGCTGCCATATGATCGATCAACCGAATATTAAGTTGTATGAAAAATATTTTGTTTCTCAAGATGTCTTGAACAAACTCGACATTTATTAGTTTTACTATAGTCCCCACATATAGGCAAAATCTATTAAGATCGGAGCACTATATCATATAGTTGCCATAGGAACAATCGGTCGAAAATTAAGTTGTATAAAAAACATTTTATTTCCAAGATGTCTTGACCAAACTCGACATTTATTAGTATTACTTTACTCCCCATATATAGGCAAAATCATATTAAGATCGGATAACTATATCATATAGCTGCCATACGACCGATCGGTCGAAAATTAAGTGCTATGAAAAAACATTTGGTGATTCAAGATATCTTGACCAAATTCGGCATTTATTAGTTTTAGTATACTCCTGACATATAGGCAAAATCCTATTAAGATCGGAGCACCATATCATATAGCTGCCATATGACCGATCAATCGAATATTAAGTTGTATGAAAAAAATTTAGTTTCTCAAGATGTCTTGAACAAACTCGGCATTTATTAGTCTTGCTATACTCCTCATATATAGGCAAAATCCTATTAAGATCGGAACACTATATCATATTGCTGCCGTAGGAGCGATCGGCCAAAAAGTATGTTGTATGAAAAAACATTTTGTTTTTCAAGATATCTTGACCAAATTGGCCATTTATTAGTGTTACTCTACTCCTCACATATAAGCGAAATCATATTAAGTTCGGCCCACTATATCATATAGCTGCCATAGGGATAATCGGTCGAAAATTAAGTTGTATAAAAAACATTATGGTTTTCAAGATGACTTGACCAAACTCGCCATTTATTAGTTTGACAATACTCCTCATATATAGGCGAAATCCTATTAAGATCGGAGAACTATATCATATAGCTGCCATAGCAACGATCGGTCGAAAATTAAGTTGTATAAAAAAACATTTTGTTTCTCAAGATGACTTGACCAAACTCGACATTTATTAGTTTTGCTATACTCCTCATATATAGACAAAATCCTATTAACATCGGAGCACTATATGATAGAACTGCCATAGGATCGATCGGTCGAATATTAAGTTGTATGAAAACACATTTTGTTTTTCAAGATATCTTGAACAAACTCGGCATTTATTAGTTTTGCTATACTCCACATATATAGGCAAAATCCTATTAAGATCGGAACACTATATCATATAGCTGCCATAGGAACGATCGGTCAAAAATTATGTTGTATGAAAAAATATTTTGTTTCTCAAGATACCTAGACCAACCTCGACATTTATTAGTGTTACTATACTCCTCATACATAGCCAAAGCCTATTAAGATCGGACCAATATATCATAAAGCTGCCATATGACCGATCGGTCGAAAATTAAGTTGCATCTTAAAACATTTTGTTTTTCAAGATATCCTGGCCAAACTCGCCGTTTATCAGTTTGACAATACTCCTCATATATACTCGAAATCTTACTAATATCGGAGCACATATAGCTGCCATATGACCGATCCGTCAAAAATTATGTTGTATGAAAAAACATTTTGTTTTTCAAGATATCTTGATCAAATTCGCCATATATTAGTGTTATTATACTCCTCACATATAAGCGAATTCATATTAAGTTCGGACCACCATATCATATAGCTGCCATAGCAACGATCGGTCGAAAATTAATGTGTATGAAAAAACATTTTGTTTTTCAAGATATTTTGACCAAGCTAAACATTTATTGGTATTACTATACTCCTCATATAAACGCAAAATCTTATTAAGATCGGAGCACTATATCATATTGCTGCCATAGGAACAATCGGTCAAAAATTAAGTTGTAAAAAAAAACATTTTGTTTCTCAAGATGACTTGACCAAACTCGGCATTTATTAGTTTTGCTATACTCTTCATATATAGGCAAAATCCTATTAAGATCGGAGCACTATATAATATACCTTCCATAGGAACGATCAGTCAAAAATTATGTTGTATGAAAAACATTTTGTTTCTCAAAATGACTTGACCAAACGCGGCATTTATTAGTTTTGCTATACTCCTCATATATAGGCCAAATCATATTAAGATCGGATCACTATATCATATAGCTGCCGAACGACCGATCGGTCGATAATTTAGTTGTATGAAAAAACATTTTGTGTTTCAAGATATCTTGACCAAATTCGCCATATATTAGTGTTATTATACTCCTAAAATATAACCGAAATCATATAAGGCTCGGACCACTATATAATTTAGCTGCCATAGCAACGATCGGTCGAAAATTAATTTGTATGAAAAAACATTTTGTTTTTCAAGATATCTTCAACAAACTCGGCATTTATTAGTTTTGCTTTACTCCTTATATATAGGTAATATTTTATAAGGATCGTAGCACTATATCATATAGCTGCCATAGGAACGATCGGTCGAAAACAATGTTGTATGAAAAAACATTTTGTTTTTCAAGATATCTAAAACAAACACGGCATTTATTAGTTTTGCTATACTCCTCATATAATGGCAATATTCTATTAAGATCGGAGCACTATTTTATAAAGCTGCCATAGGAACGATCGGTCAAAAATTATGTTGTATGAAAAAACATTTTGTTTATCAGGATATCTTGACCAAACTCGGCATTTATTAGTTTTACTATACTCCCCACATATAGGCAAAATCCTATTAAGATCGGAGCACAATATCATATAGCTGCCATATGACCGATGATCGAATATTAAGTTGTATGAAACAATTTTGTTTCTCAAGATATCTTGAACAAACTCGACGTTTATTAGTTTTGCAATACTTTTCATATATAGGCAAAATCATATTAAGTTCGGACCACTATATCATATAGCTGCCATAGCAACGATCGGTCGAAAATTAGGCTGTATAAAAAAGCGTTTTATTTTTCAAGATATCTTGACCAAATTCGGCATTTATTAGTTTTACTATACTCCCCACATATAGGCAAAATCCTATTAAGATCGGAACACTATATCATATAGCTGCAGTAGGAACGATCGGTCGAAAGTTAAGTTGTATGTTAAAACATTTTGTTTTTCAAGATATCTTGACCAAACTCGGCATTTATTGGTTTGACCATACTCCTCATATATAGGCAAAATCGTTTTAAAATCGATTTTATCATATATCATATAGCTTCCATAGGAACGATGGGTCGAAAATTAAGTTGTATGAAAAATATTTTATTTTTCAAGATATCTTGACCAAGCTCGGCACTTATGAGTTTTACTTTACTCCTCACATATAAGGAGAAATCATATAAAGTTCGGGCCACTGTATCATATAGCTGCAATAGGAACGATCGGTCGAAAATTACTTTGTATGAAAGAACATTTTGTTTTTCAAGATATCTAGAACAATCTCGGCATTTAATAGTCAGGCTACTCCTCATATATAGGCAATATCCTATTTAGATCGGAGCACTATATCACATAGCTGCCATAAGAACGATCGGTCAAAAATTATGTTGTATGAAAAAATATTTTGTTTATCAGGATATCTTGACCAAACTCGGCATTTATTAGTTTTACTATACTCCTCACATATAGGCAAGATCTTATTAAGATCGGAGCACTATATCATATAGCTGCCATAGGAACAATTGGTCGAAAATTAAGATGTATGATTAATATTTTGTTTTTCAAGATATCTTGACCAAACTCGGCACTTATTAGGTTTACTATACTCCTCACATATAGGAGAAATCATATTAAGTTCGGACCATTGTATCATATAGCTGCAATAGGAACGATCGGTCAAAAATTAATTTGTATGAAAAAACATTTTGTTTCTCAAGATATCTAGAACCAACACGGCATTTATTAGTTTTGCTATACTCCTTATATAATGGCAATATTCTATTAAGATCGGAGCACAATATTATAAAGCTGCCATAGGAACGATCGGTCAAAAATTATGTTGTATGAAAAAACATTTTGTTTATCAGAATATCTTGACCAAACTCGGCATTTATTAGTTTTACTATACTCCCCACATATAGGCAAAATCCTATTAAGATCGGAGCACAATATCGTATAGCTGCCATATGACCGATGATCGAATATTAAGTTGTATGAAACAATTTTGTTTCTCAAGATATCTTGAACAAACTCGACATTTATTAGTTTTTCTATACTTTTCATATATAGGCAAAATCCTATTAAGTTCGGAGCACTATATCATATAGCTGCCATAGGAACGATGGGTCGAAAATTAAGTTGTATGAAAAATATTTTATTTTTCAAGATATCTTGACCAAGCTCGGCACTTATGAGTTTTACTTTACTCCTCACATATAGGAGAAATCATATAGAGTTCGGGCCACTGTATCATATAGCTGCAATAGGAAAGATCGGTCGAAAATTACTTTGTATGAAAGAACATTTTGTTTTTCAAGATATCTAGAACAAACTCGGCATTTATTAGTCATGCTACTCCTCATATATAGGCAATATCCTATTTAGATCGGAGCACTATATCACATAGCTGCCATAAGAACGATCGGTCAAAAATTATGTTGTATGAAAAACTATTTTGTTTATCAAGATATCTTGACCAAACTCGGCATTTATTAGTTTTACTATACTCCTCACATATAGGCAAGATCTTATTAAGATCGGAGCACTATATCATATAGCTGCCATAGGAACAATTGGTCGAAAATTAAGATGTATGAATAATATTTTGTTTTTCAAGATATCTTGACCAAATTCGGCACTTATTAGGTTTACTATACTCCTCACATATAGGAGAAATCATATTAAGTTTGGACCATTGTATCATATAGCTGCAATAGGAACGATCGGTCAAAAATTAATTTGTATGAAAAAACATTTTGTTTCTCAAGATATCTAGAACAAACACGGCATTTATTAGTTTTGCTATACTCCTCATATAATGGCAATATTCTATTAAGATCGGAGCACTATATTATAAAGCTGCCAAAAATTATGTTGTATGAAAAAACATTTTGTTTATCAGGATATCTTGACCAAACTCGGCATTTATTAGTTTTACTATACTCCCCACATATAGGCAAAATCCTATTAAGATCGGAGCACAATATCATATAGCTGCCATATGACCGATGATCGAATATTAAGTTGTATGAAACAATTTTGTTTCTCAAGATATCTTGAACAAACTCGACATTTATTAGTTTTGCTATACTTTTCATATATAGGCAAAATCCTATTAAGTTCGGACCCCTGTATCATATAGCTGCACTAGAAACGATCGGTCGAAAATTAATTTGTATGAAATATCATTTTGTTTTCGAAGATATCTAGAACAAACTCGGCATTTATTAGTTTTGCTATGTTCGCCATATAAAGGCAATATCCCATTAAGATCGGAGCACTATATCATATAGCTGCCATAGGAACGATCGGTCAAAAATTGTGCTGTATGAAAAAACATTTTGTTTTTCAAGATATCTTGACCAAACTCGGCATTTATTAGTTTTATTATACTCCCCACATATAGGCAAAATCATATTAAGATCGGACCCCTGTATCATATAGCTGCAATAGAAACGATCGGTCGAAAATTAATTTGTATGAAAAAACAGTTTGTTTTTCAAGATATCTAGAACAAACACGGCATTTATTAGTTTTGCTATACTCCTATATAATGGCAATATTCTATTAATATCGGACCACTATATTATAAAGCTGCCATAGGAACGATCGGTCGAAAATTAATTTGTATGAAAAAACATTTTGTTTTTCAAGATATCTAGAACAAACACGGCATTTATTAGTTTTGCTATACTCCTCATATAATGGCAATATTCTATTAAGACCGGATCACTATATTATAAAGCTGCCATAGGAACGATCGGTCGAAAATTAATTTGTATGAAAAAACATTTTGTTTTTCAAGATATCTAGAACAAGCACGGCATTTATTAGTTTTGCTATACTCCTCATATAATGGCAATATTCTATTAAGACCGGAGCACTATATTATAAAGCTGCCATAGGAACGATCGGTCAAAAATTATGTTGTATGAAAAAACATTTTGTTTATCAAGATGTCTTGTCCAAACTCGGCATTTATTAGTTTTACTATACTCCCCACATATAGGCAAACCCCCCCGGACACCTGTATCATATAGCTGCAATAGAAACGATCGGTCGAAAATTAATTTGTATGAAAAAACATTTTGTTTCTCAAGATATCTAGAACCAACACGGCATTTATTAGTTTTGCTATACTCCTCATATAATGGCAATATTCTATTAAGATCGGAGCACTATATTATAAAGCTGCCATAGGAACGATCGGTCAAAAATTATGTTGTATGAAAAAACATTTTGTTTATCAGGATATCTTGACCAAACTCGGCATTTATTAGTTTTACTATACTCCCCACATATAGGCAAAATCCTATTAAGATCGGAGCACAATATCATATAGCTGCCATATGACCGATGATCGAATATTAAGTCGTATGAAACAATTTTGTTTCTCAAGATATCTTGAACAAACTCGACATTTATTAGTTTTTCTATACTTTTCATATATAGGCAAAATCCTATTAAGTTCGGAGCACTATATCATATAGCTGCCATAGGAACGATGGGTCGAAAATTAAGTTGTATGAAAAATATTTTATTTTTCAAGATATTTTGACCAAGCTCGGCACTTATGAGTTTTACTTTACTCCTCACATATAGGAGAAATCATATAGAGTTCGGGCCACTGTATCATATAGCTGCAATAGGAAAGATCGGTCGAAAATTACTTTGTATAAAAGAACATTTTGTTTTTCAAGATATCTAGAACAAACTCGGCATTTATTAGTCATGCTACTCCTCATATATAGGCAATATCCTATTTAGATCGGAGCACTATATCACATAGCTGCCATAAGAACGATCGGTCAAAAATTATGTTGTATGAAAAACTATTTTGTTTATCAAGATATCTTGACCAAACTCGGCATTTATTAGTTTTACTATACTCCTTACATATAGGCAAGATCTTATTAAGATCGGAGCACTATATCATATAGCTGCCATAGGAACAATTGGTCGAAAATTAAGATGTATGAATAATATTTTGTTTTTCAAGATATCTTGACCAAATTCGGCACTTATTAGGTTTACTATACTCCTCACATATAGGAGAAATCATATTAAGTTCGGACCATTGTATCATATAGCTGCAATAGGAACGATCGGTCAAAAATTATGTTGTATGAAAAAACATTTTGTTTCTCAAGATATCTAGAACAAACACGGCATTTATTAGTTTTGCTATACTCCTCATATAATGGCAATATTCTATTAAGATCGGAGCACTATATTATAAAGCTGCCATAGGAACGATCGGTCAAAAATTATGTTGTATGAAAAAACATTTTGTTTATCAGGATATCTTGTCCAAACTCGGCATTTATTAGTTTTACTATACTCCCCACATATAGGCAAAATCCTATTAAGATCGGAGCACAATATCATATAGCTGCCATATGACCGATGATCGAATATTAAGTTGTATGAAACAATTTTGTTTCTCAAGATATCTTGAACAAACTCGACATTTATTAGTTTTGCTATACTTTTCATATATAGGCAAAAGCCTATTAAGTTCGGAGCACTATATCATATAGCTGCCATAGGAACGATCGGTCGAAAATTAAGATGTATGAATAATATTTTGTTTTTCAAGATATCTTGACCAAACTCGGCACTTATTAGGTTTACTATACTCCTCACATATAGGAGAAATCATATTAAGTTCGGACCATTGTATCATATAGCTGCACTAGGAACGATCGGTCGAAAATTAATTTGTATGAAAAAACATTTTGTTTTTCAAGATATCTAGCACAAACACGGCATTTATTAGTTTTGCTATACTCCTCATATAATGGCAATATTCCATTAAGATAGGAGCACTATATTATAAAGCTGCCATAGGAACGATCGGTCGAAAATTAATTTGTATGAAAAATCATTTTGTTTATCAGGATATCTTGACCAAACTCGGCATTTATTAGTTTTACTATACTCCCCACATATAGGCAAAATCATATTAAGATCGGACCCCTGTATCATATAGCTGCACTAGAAACGATCGGTCGAAAATTAATTTGTATGAAATATCATTTTGTTTTCCAAGATATCTAGAACAAACTCGGCATTTATTAGTTTTGCTATGTTCGCCATATAAAGGCAATATCCTATTAAGATCGGAGCACTATATCATATAGCTGCCATAGGAACGATCGGTCAAAAATTGTGCTATATGAAAAAACTTTTTGTTTTTCAAGATATCATGACCAAACTCGGCATTTATTAGTTTTATTATACTTCCCACATATAGGCAAAATCATATTAAGATCGGACCCCTGTATCATATAGCTGCAATAGAAACGATCGGTCGAAAATTAATTTGTATGAAAAAAACAGTTTGTTTTTCAAGATATCTAGAACAAACACGGCATTTATTAGTTTTGCTATACTCTTCATATAATGGCAATATTCTATTAAGATCGGAGCACTATATTATAAAGCTGCCATAGGAACGATCGGTCAAAAATTATGTAGTATGAAAAAACATTTTGTTTTTCAAGATATCTAGAACAAGCACGGCATTTATTAGTTTTGCTATACTCCTATATAATGGCAATATTCTATTAATATCGGATCACTATATCATATAGCTGCCATAGGAACGATCGGTCAAAAATTGTGCTGTATGAAAAAACATTTTGTTTTTCAAGATATCATGACCAAACTCGGCATTTATTAGTTTTATTATACTTCCCACATATAGGCAAAATCATATTAAGATCGGACCCCTGTATCATATAGCTGCAATAGAAACGATCGGTCGAAAATTAATTTGTATGAAAAAAACAGTTTGTTTTTCAAGATATCTAGAACAAACACGGCATTAATTAGTTTTGCTATACTCTTCATATAATGGCAATATCCTATTAAGATCGGAGCACTATATCATATAGCTGCCATAGGAACGATCGGTCAAAAATTGTGCTGTATGAAAAAACATTTTGTTTTTCAAGATATCATGACAAAACTCGGCATTTATAGTTTTATTATACTTCCCACATATAGGCAAAATCATATTAAGATCGGACCCCTGTATCATATAGCTGCAATAGAAACGATCGGTCGAAAATTAATTTGTATGAAAAAAACAGTTTGTTTTTCAAGATATCTAGAACAAACACGGCATTAATTAGTTTTGCTATACTCTTCATATAATGGCAATATCCTATTAAGATCGGAGCACTATATCATATAGCTGCCATAGGAACGATCGGTCAAAAATTGTGGTGTATGAAAAAACATTTTGTTTTTCAAGATATCATGACCAAACTCGGCATTTATTAGTTTTATTATACTTCCCACATATAGGCAAAATCATATTAAGATCGGACCCCTGTATCATATAGCTGCAATAGAAACGATCGGTCGAAAATTAATTTGTATGAAAAAAACAGTTTGTTTTTCAAGATATCTAGAACAAACACGGCATTTATTAGTTTTGCTATACTCCTCATATAATGGCAATATTCTATTAAGACCGGAGCACTATATTATAAAGCTGCCATAGGAACGATCGGTCAAAAATTATGTTGTATGAAAAAACATTTTGTTTATTAAGATGTCTTGACCAAACTCGGCATTTATTAGTTTTACTATACTCCCCTTATATAGGCAAACCCCCCCTGGACACCTGTATCATATAGCTGCAATAGAAACTTGACCAAACTCGGCACTTATTAGGTTTACTATACTGCTCACATATTGGAGAACTCATATTAAGTTCGGACCACTGTATCATCTAGCTGCAATAGGAACGATCGGTCGACAATTAATTTGTATGAAAAAACATTTTGTTTTTCAAGATATCTAAAACAAACTCGGCATTTATTAGTTTTTCTATACTCATATAATGGCAATATCCTGTTAAGATCGGAGCACTATATCATATAGCTGCCATAGGAAGGATCGGTCGAAAATTATGTTGTATTTCAAAACATTTTGTTTTTCAAGATATCTTGACCAAACTCGCCATTTATTAGTTTGACAATACTCCTCATATACAGGCGAAATCCTATTAAGATCGGAGCACTATTTCATAGAGCCGCCATATGACCGATCGGTCAAAAATTAAGTTGTATGAAAAAACATTTTGTTTTTTAAGATATCTTGACCAAACTCGACGTTTATTAGTATTACTATACTCCTCATATATAGGCAAAGTCTTATTAAGATCGGAGCTATATATCATATAGCTGCCATATGAACAATCGGTCGAAAGTTAAGTTGTATAAAAAACATTTTGTTTTTCAAGATATTTTGACCAAACTCGGCATTTATTAGGTTTACTATACTGCTTACATATTGGAGAACTCATATTAATTTCGGACGACTGTATCATATAGCTGCAATAGGAACGATCGGTCGAAAATTAATTTGTATGAAAAAACATTTGTTTTTCTAGATATCTAAAACAAACTCGGCATTTATTAGTTTTGCTATACTCTTCATATAATGGCAATATCCTTTTAAGATCGGAGCACGATATCATATAGCTGCCATGGGAACGATCGGTCGAAAATAATGTTGTATTTAAAAACATTTTGTTTTTCAAGATATCTTGACCAAATTCGCTATATATTAGTGTTATTATACTCCTCACATATAAGCGAATTCATATTAATATCGGAGCACTATATCATATAGCTGGCATAGCAACGATCGGTCGAAAATTAATTTGTGTGAAAAAACAGTTTTTTTCAAGATATCTTTAACAAACTCGGCATATATCAGTTTTGCTTTACTTCTCATATATAGGCAATATCCTATTAAGATCGGACCACTATATCACTATATCATAAAGCTGCCATAGGAACAATCGGTCGAAAATTATGTTGTATTAAAAAACATTTTGTTTTTCAAGATATCTTGACCAAACTCGGCACTTATTAGGTTTACTATACTGCTCACATATTGGAGAACTCATATTAAGTTCGGACCACTGTATCATCTAGCTGCAATAGGAACGATCGGTCGACAATTAATTTGTATGAAAAAACATTTTGTTTTTCAAGATATCTAAAACAAACTCGGCATTTATTAGTTTTTCTATACTCATATAATGGCAATATCCTGTTAAGATCGGAGCACTATATCATATAGCTGCCATAGGAAGGATCGGTCGAAAATTATGTTGTATTTCAAAACATTTTGTTTTTCAAGATATCTTGACCAAACTCGCCATTTATTAGTTTGACAATACTCCCCATATATAGGCGAAATCCAATTAAGATCGGAGCACTATATCATATAGCTACCATAGCAACGATCGGTCGAAAATTAAGTTGTATAAAAAAACATTTTGTTTCTCAAGATGACTTGAATAATCTCGTCATTTATTAGTTTTGCTATACTCCTCATATATAGACAAAATATTATTAAGATCCGAGCACAATACCATATAGCAGACATAGGATCGATCGGTCGAATATTAGGTTGTATGAAAACTCATTTTGTTTTTCAAGATATCTTGACCAAATTCGCCATATATAAGTGTTAATATACTTCTCACATATAAGCGAATTCATATTAAGTTCGGACCACTATATCATATAGCTGCCATAGCAGCGATCAGTAGAAAATTAATTTGTATAAAAAACATTTTGTTTGTCAAGATATCTTGATCAAACTCGGGATATATCAGGTTTGCTTTACTTCTCATATATAGGTAATATCCTATTAAGATCGGAGCACTATATCATATAGCTGCCATAGGAACAATCGGTCGAAAATTATGTTGTAAGATAAAACAATTTGTTTTTGAAGTTCGACATTAATTAGTGTTTCTATATTCCAAGTATATAGGCAAAATCCTATTTAGATCGGAGCACTATATCATATAGCTGCCATTAGGAACAATCGGTCGAAAATTATGTTGTATGAAAAAACATTTTGTTTTTAAGATATCTTGACCAAATAAGCCATATATTAGTGTTAATATACTTCTCACATATAAGCGAATTCATATTAAGTTCGGACCACTATATCATATAGCTGCCATAGCAACGATCGGTCGAAAATTAATTTGTATAAAAAAAACATTTTGTTTTTCAAGATATCTTAAACAAACTCGGAATTTATCAGATTTGCTTTACTTCTCATATATAGGCAATATCCTATTCAGATCGGAGCACTATATCATATAGCTGCCATAGGAACGATCGGTCGAAAATTATGTTGAATGAAAAAACATTCTGTTTTTCAAGATGACTTGACCAAACTCGCCATTTATTAGTTTATCCTTATATATAGGCGAAATCCTATTAAGATCGGAGCACTATATCATATAGCTGCCATAGGAACGATCGGTCGAATATAATGTTGAATTGAAAATACCTTCTGTTTTTCAAGATATCTTGACCAAACTCGACATTTATTAGTGTAACTATATTCCTCGTATATAGGCAATATTTCGATATTTAAGTTTTATGGAAAAACATTTTGTTTTTCAATATATCTTGACCAAACTCCACATTTATTGGTATTACTATACTCCTCATGTATAGGCAAAATCATATTAAGATCGGAACACTTCTTCTCTATTCGATATGATATAGCTGCCTTATGATCGATCTGTCGAAAATTAAGTTGTATGAAAAAACATTTTGTTTTTCAAGATATCTTGACCAAATTCGGCATTTATTAACTTTAGTATACTCCTCATATATAGACAAAATCCTATTGAGATCGGAGCACTATATCATATAGCTGCCATATGACCGATCGATCGAATATTCAATTGTATGAAAAAATTTTGTTTCTCAAGATGTTTTGAACAAACTCGGCATTTATTAGTTTTGCTATACTCCTCGTATATAGGCAAAATCCTATTAAGATCGGAGCACTATATCATATAGCTGCCATAGGAACGATCGGTCGAATATAATGTTGAATTGAAAATACCTTCTGTTTTTCAAGATATCTTGACCAAACTCGACATTTATTAGTGTAACTATATTCCTCGTATATAGGCAATATTTCGATATTTAAGTTTTATGGAAAAACATTTTGTTTTTCAATATATCTTGACCAAACTCCACATTTATTGGTATTACTATACTCCTCATGTATAGGCAAAATCATATTAAGATCGGAACACTTCTTCTCTATTCGATATGATATAGCTGCCTTATGATCGATCTGTCGAAAATTAAGTTGTATGAAAAAACATTTTGTTTTTCAAGATATCTTGACCAAACTCGACATTTATTAGTATTGCTATACTCCCCATATATAGGCAAAATCCTATTAAGATCGGAGCACTATATCATATAGTTGCCATAGGAACAATCGGTCGAAAATTAAGTTGTATAAAAAACATTATGGTTTTCAAGATAACTTGACCAAACTCGCCATTTATTAGTTTGACAATACTCTTCATATATAGGCGAAATCCTATTAAGATCGGAGCACTATATCATATAGCTGCCATAGCAACGATCGGTCGAAAATTAAGTTGTATAAAAAACATTTTGTTTCTCAAGATGACTTGACCAAACTCGACATTTATTAGTTTTGCTATACTCCTCATATATAGACAAAATCCTATTAACATCGGAGCACTATATGATATAACTGCCATAGGATCGATCGGTCGAATATTAAGTTGTATGAAAACACATTTCGTTTTTCAAGATATCTTGACCAAATTCGCCATATATTAGTGTTTTAATATACTCCTCACATATAAGCGAAATCATATTAAGTTTGGACCACTATATCATATAGCTGCCATAGCAACGATCCGTCGAATATTAATTTGTATGAAAAAACATTTCTTTTCAAGATATCTTGAACAAACTCGGCATTTATTAGTTTTGCTATACTCCACATATATAGGCTAAATCCTATTAAGATCGGAACACTATATCATATACCTGCCATAGGAACGATCGGTCGAAAATTATGTTGTATGAAAAAATATTTTGTTTCTCAAGATACCTAGACCAACCTCGACATTTATTAGTGCTACTATACTCCTCATACATAGCCAAAGCCTATTAAGATCGGACCAATATATCATATAGCTGCCATAGCAACGATCGGTCGAAAATTAATGTGTATGAAAAAACATTTTGTTTTTCAAGATATCTTGACCGAATTCGCCATATATTAGTGTTATTATAGTCCTCACATATTAGCGAAATAATATTAAGTTCGGACCACTATATCATATAGCTGCCATAGCAACGATCGGTCGAAAATTAAGTTTTTGTATAAAAAAACATTTTGTTTTTCAAGATATCTTGAACAAACTCGGCATATAACAGTTTTGCTTTACTTCTCACATATAGGCAAAATCCTATTGAGATCGCAGCACTATATCATATAGCTGCCATTGGACCGATCGGTCGATTTTTAAGTTTTATGAAAAAACATTTTGTTTTTCAAGATATCTTGACCAAACTCGACATTTATTGGTATTACTATACTCCTCATATATAGACAAAATCATATTAAGATCGGATCACTTCTCTTCTATACGATATGATATAGCTGCCTTATGATTGATCTGTCGAAAATTAAGTTGTATGAAAAAACATTTTGTTTTTCAAGATATCTTGACCAAATTCGGCATTTATTAGTTTTACGATACTCCTCACATATAGGCAAAATCGTATTGAGATCGGAGAACTATATCATATAGCTGCCATATGACCGATCGGTCAAAAATTATGTTGTATGAAAAAACATTTTGTTTTTCAAGATATCTTGATCAAATTCGCCATATATTAGTGTTATTATACTCCTCACATATAAGCGAATTCATATTAAGTTCGGACCACTATATCATATAGCTGCCATAGCAACGATCGGTCGAAAATTAATGTGTATGAAAAAACATTTTGTTTTTCAAGATATTTTGACCAAGCTAAACATTTATTAGTATTACTATACTCCTCATATATAGGCAAATTCATATTAAGATCGGATCACTATATGATATAGCCGCCTTATGACCGATCGGTCGAAAATTAAGTTCTATGAAAAAACATTTGGTTTTTCAAGATATCATGACCAAATTCGGCATTTATTAGTTTTAGTATACTCCTCACATAAAGGCAAAATCCTATTAAGTTCGGAGCTCTATATCATACAGCTGCCATATGACCGAACGATCGAATATTAAGTTGCATGAAAAAAATGTTGTTTCTCATGATGTCTTGAACAAACTCGACATTTATTATGTTTACTATACTCCCCACATATAGGAAAAAACCTATTAGGATCGGAGCACTATATCATATAGCTACCATAGGAACGATCGGTCGAAAATTAAGTTGCATCTTAAAACATTTTGTTTTTCAAGATATCCTGACCAAACTCGCCGTTTATCAGTTTGACATTACTCCTCATATATACTCGAAATCTTATTAATATCTGAGCACATATAGCTGCCATATGACCGATCGGTCAAAAATTATGTTGTATGAAAAAAATTTTGTTTTTCAAGATATCTTGACCGAATTCGCCATATATTAGTGTTATTATAGTTCTCACATATTAGCGAAATAATATTAAGTTCGGACCACTATATCATATAGCTGCCATAGCAACGATCGGTCGAAAATTAAGTTTTTGTATAAAAAAACATTTTGTTTTTCAAGTTATCTTGAACAAACTCGGCATATATCAGTTTTGATTTACTTCTCACATATAGGCAAAATCCTATTGAGATCGCAGCACTATATCATATAGCTGCCATTGGACCGATCGGTCGATTTTTAAGTTTTATGAAAAAACATTTTGTTTTTCAAGATATCTTGACCAAACTCGACATTTATTGGTATTACTATACTCCTCATATATAGACAAAATCATATTAAGATCGGATCACTTCTCTTCTATACGATATGATATAGCTGCCTTATGATTGATCTGTCGAAAATTAAGTTGTATGAAAAAACATTTTGTTTTTCAAGATATCTTGATCAAATTCGCCATATATTAGTGTTATTATACTCCTCACATATAAGCGAATTCATATTAAGTTCGGATCACTATATCATATAGCTGCCATAGCAACGATCGGTCGAAAATTAATGTGTATGAAAAAACATTTTGTTTTTCAAGATATTTTGACCAAGCTAAACATTTATTAGTATTACTATACTCCTCATATATAGGCAAATTCATATTAAGATCGGATCACTATATGATATAGCCGCCTTATGACCGATCGGTCGAAAATTAAGTTCTATGAAAAAACATTTGGTTTTTCAAGATATCATGACCAAATTCGGCATTTATTAGTTTTAGTATACTCCTCACATAAAGGCAAAATCCTATTAAGTTCGGAGCTCTATATCATACAGCTGCCATATGACCGAACGATCGAATATTAAGTTGCATGAAAAAAATGTTGTTTCTCATGATGTCTTGAACAAACTCGACATTTATTAGTTTTACTATACTCCCCACATATAGGCAAAAACCTATTAGGATCGGAGCACTATATCATATAGCTACCATAGGAACGATCGGTCGAAAATTAAGTTGCATGTTAAAACATTTGGTTTTTCAAGATATCCTGACCAAACTCGCCGTTTATCACTTTGACAATACTCCTCATATATACTCGAAATCTTATTAATATCGGATCACATATAGCTGCTATATGACCGATCGGTCCAAAATTATGTTGTATGAAAAAACATTTTGTTTTTTAAGATATTTTGACCGAATTCGCCATATATTAGGGTTATTATACTCCTCACATATTAGCGAAATCATATTAAGTTCGGACCACTATATCATATAGCTGCCATAGCAACGATCGGTCGAAAATTATGTTGTATGAAAAAACATTCTGTTTTTCAAGTTGTCTTGAACAAACTCGGCATTTATTAGTTTTGCTATACTCTTCATATATAGGCAAAATCCTATTAAGATCGGAATACTATACCATATAGCTGCCATACGATCGATCGGTCGAAAATTATGTTGTATGAAAAAACATTGTGTTTTTTAAGATATCTTGACCGAATTCGCCATATATTAGTGTTATTATACTCCTCACATATAAGCGAAATCATATTAAGTTCGGACCACTACCTCATATAGCTGCCATAGCAACGATCGGTCGAAAATTAATTTGTTTGAAAAAACATTTTGTTTTTCAAGATATCTTGAACAAACTCGGCATATATTAGTTTTGGTTTACTTCTCACATATAGGCAAAATCCTATTGAGATCGGAACACTATATCATATAGCTGCTATTTTACCGATCGGTCGATATTTAAGTTTTATGAAAAAACATTTTGTTTTTCAAGATATCTTGGCCAAATTGGCCATATATTAGTGTTACTCTACTTCTCACATATAAGCGAAATCATATTAAGTTCGGACCACTATATCATATAGCTGCTATAGCAACAATCGGTCGAAAATTAAGTTGTATGAAAAAACATTTTGTTTTTCAAGATATCTTGACCAAATTCGGCATTTATTAGTTTTACGATACTCCTCACATATAGGCTAAATCGTATTGAGATCAGAGCACTATATCATATAGCTACCATAGGAACGATCGGTCAAAAAATTATGTTGTATGAAAAAACATTTTGTTTTTCAAGATATCTTGACCAAACTCGGCATTTATTAGTGTTACTCTACTTCTCACATATAAGCGAAATCATATTAAGTTCGGACCACTATATCATATAGCTGCTATAGCAACAATCGGTCGAAAATTAAGTTGTATGAAAAAAAATTTTGTTTTTCAAGATATCTTGACCAAATTCGGCATTTATTAGTTTTACGATACTCCTCACATATAGGCTAAATCGTATTGAGATCAGAACACTATATCATATAGCTACCATAGGAACGATCGGTCAAAAAATTATGTTGTATGAAAAAACATTTTGTTTTTCAAGATATCTTGACCAAACTCGGCATTTATTAGTTTTACTATACTCCCCACATATAGGCAAAATCCTATTAAGATCGGAGCACAATATCATATAGCTGCCATATGACCGATGATCGAATATTAAGTTTTGTTTCTCAAGATATCTTGAACAAACTCGACATTTATTAGTTTTGCTATACTTTTCATATATAGGCAAAATCCTATTAAGTTCGGAGCACTATATCATATAGCTGCCATAGGAACGATCGGTCGAAAATTATGTTGTATGAAAAAACATTTTGTTTATCAGGATATCTTGTCCAAACTCGGCATTTATTAGTTTTACTATACTCCTTACATATAGGCAAGATCTTATTAAGATCGGAGCACTATATCATATAGCTGCCATAGGAACAATTGGTCGAAAATTAAGATGTATGAATAATATTTTGTTTTTCAAGATATCTTGACCAGACTCGGCACTTATTAGGTTTACTATACTCCTCACATATGGGAGAAATCATATTAAGTTCGTACCATTGTATCATATAGCTGCACTAGGAACGATCGGTCGAAAATTAATTTGTATTAAAAAACATTTTGTTTTTCAAGATATCTAGCACAAACACGGCATTTATAAGTTTTGCTATACTCCTCATATAATGGCAATATTCTATTAAGATCGGAGCACTATATTATAAAGCTGCCATAGGAACGATCGGTCAAAAATTATGTTGTATGAAAAAACATTTTGTTTATCAGGATATCTTGTCCAAACTCGGCATTTATTAGTTTTACTATACTCCCCACATATAGGCAAAATCCTATTAAGATCGGAGCACAATATCATATAGCTGCCATATGACCGATGATCGAATATTAAGTTGTATGAAACAATTTTGTTTCTCAAGATATCTTGAACAAACTCGACATTTATTAGTTTTGCTATACTTTTCATATATAGGCAAAATCGTATTAAGATTGGAGCTATATATCATATAGCTGCCATATGAACAATCGGTCGAAAGTTAAGTTGTATAAAAAACATTTTGTTTTTCAAGATATCTTGACCAAACTCGGCATTTATTAGGTTTACTATACTGCTTACATATTGTAGAACTCATATTAAGTTCGGACGACTGTATCATATAGCTGCAATAGGAACGATCGGTCGAAAATTAATTTGTATGAAAAAACATTTGTTTTTCAAGATATCTATAACAAACTCGGCATTTATTAGTTTTGCTATACTCCTCATATAATGGCAATATCCTTTTAAGATCGGAGCACTATATCATATAGCTGCCATGGGAACGATCGGTCGAAAATAATGTTGTATTTAAAAACATTTTTTTTTCAAGATATCTTGACCAAATTCGCCATATATTAATTTATTTAATTATTTGTATGAAAAAACATTTTGTTTTTCAAGATATCTTGAACAAACTCGGCACTTTTCAGTTTTGCTTTACTCTTCATATATAGGCAATATCCTATTAAGATCGGAGCACTATACCATATAGCTGCCACAGGAACGATCGGTCGAAAATTATGTTGTATGAAAAAACATTTTGTTTTTCAAGATATCTTTACCAATTTCGCCATATATTAGTGTTATTATACTCCTCACATATAAGCGAATTCATATTAATATCGGAGCACTATATCATATAGCTGCCATAGCAACGATCGGTCGAAAATTAATTTGTGTGAAAAAACAGTTTGTTTTTTCAAGATATCTTTAACAAACTCGGCATATATCAGTTTTGCTTTACTTCTCATATATAGGCAATATCCTATTAAGATCGGACCACTATATCACTATATCATAAAGCTGCCATAGGAACAATCGGTCGAAAATTATGTTGTATAAAAAAACATTTTGTTTTTCAAGATATCTTGATCAAACTCGGCACTTATTAGGTTTACTATACTGCTCACATATTGGAGAACTCATATTAAGTTCGGACCACTGTATCATCTAGCTGCAATAGGAAAGATCGGTCGACAATTAATTTGTATGAAAAAACATTATGTTTTTCAAGATATCTAAAACAAACTCGGCATTTATTAGTTTTTCTATACTCATATAATGGCAATATCCTGTTAAGATCGGAGCACAATATCATATAGCTGCCATAGGAAGGATCGGTCGAAAATTATGTTGTATTTAAAAACATTTTGTTTTTCAAGATATCTTAACCAAACTCGACATTTATTAGTATTACTATACTCTCCATAAATAGGCAAAATCCTATTAAGATCGGACCACTATATCATATAGCTGCCATAGGACCGATCGGTCGATATTTAAGTTGTATGAAAAAACATTTTGTTTTCCAAGATATCTTGACCAAACTCGGCATTTATTAGTATTACTTTACTCCCCATATATAGGCAAAATCCTATTAAGATCGGAGTACTATATCATATAGCTGCCATAGGAACAATCGGTCGAAAATTAAGTTGTATAAAAAACATTTTGTTTTTCAAGATATCTTGGCAAACTCGACATTTATTAGTATTTCTATACTCCCCATATATAGATTCAAAATCCTATTAAGATCGGACCACTATATCATATAGCTGCCATAGGACCGATCGGTGGATATTTAAGTTGTACGAAAAACCATTTTGTTTTTCAAGATATCTTGACCAAACTCGAAATTAATTAGTAATACTATACTCCCCTTATATAGGCAAAATCCTATTAAGATCGGAGCACTATATCATATAGCTGCCATAGGAACAATCGGTCGAAAATTATGTTGTATGAAAAAACATTATGTTTTTCAAGATATCTTGACCAAACTCGCCATTTATTAGTTTGACAATACTCCTCATATATAGGCGTAATCCAATTAAGATCGGAGCACTATATCATATAGCTGCCATAGCAACGATCGGTCGAAAATTAAGTTGTATAAAAAAACATTTTGTTTCTCAAGATGACTTGAATAATCTCGTCATTTATTAGTTTTGCTATACTCCTCATATATAGACAAAATCCTATTAAGATCGGAGCACAATACCATATAGCAGACATAGGATCGATCGGTCGAATATTAGGTTGTATGAAAACTCATTTTGTTTTGCAAGATATCTTGACCAAATTCGCCATATATTAGTGTTAATATACTTCTCACATATAAGCGAATTCATATTAAGTTCGGACCACTATATCATATAGCTGCCATAGCAACGATCAGTAGAAAATTAATTTGTATAAAAAAACATTTTGTTTGTCAAGATATCTTGAACAAACTCGGGATATATAAGGTTTGCTTTACTTCTCATATATAGGTAATATCCTATTAAGATCGGAGCACTATATCACTATATCATATAGCTGCCATAGGAACAATCGGTCGAAAATTATGTTGTAAGATAAAACAATTTGTTTGTGAAACTCGACATTTATTAGTGTTACTATATTCCTCGTATATAGGCAAAATCCTATTAAGATCGGAGCACTATATCATATAGCTGCCATAGGAACAATCGATCGAAAATTATGTTGTATGAAAAAACATTTTGTTTTTAAGATATCTTGACCAAATAAGTCAAATATTTGTTTTAATATACTTCTCACATATAAGCGAATTCATATTAAGTTCGGACCACTATATCATATAGCTGCCATAGCAACGATCGGTCGAAAATTAATTTGTATGAAAAAAACATTTTGTTTTTCAAGATATCTTGGCAAACTCGACATTTATTAGTATTTCTATACTCCCCATATATAGGCAAAATCCTATTAAGATCGGACCACTATATCATATAGCTGCCATAGGACCGATCGGTGGATATTTAAGTTGTACGAAAAACCATTTTGTTTTTCAAGATATCTTGACCAAACTCGAAATTAATTAGTAATACTATACTCCCCTTATATAGGCAAAATCCTATTAAGATCGGAGCACTATATCATATAGCTGCCATAGGAACAATCGGTCGAAAATTATGTTGTATGAAAAAACATTATGTTTTTCAAGATATCTTGACCAAACTCGCCATTTATTAGTTTGACAATACTCCTCATATATAGGCGTAATCCAATTAAGATCGGAGCACTATATCATATAGCTGCCATAGCAACGATCGGTCGAAAATTAAGTTGTATAAAAAAACATTTTGTTTCTCAAGATGACTTGAATAATCTCGTCATTTATTAGTTTTGCTATACTCCTCATATATAGACAAAATCCTATTAAGATCGGAGCACAATACCATATAGCAGACATAGGATCGATCGGTCGAATATTAGGTTGTATGAAAACTCATTTTGTTTTGCAAGATATCTTGACCAAATTCGCCATATATTAGTGTTAATATACTTCTCACATATAAGCGAATTCATATTAAGTTCGGACCACTATATCATATAGCTGCCATAGCAACGATCAGTAGAAAATTAATTTGTATAAAAAAACATTTTGTTTGTCAAGATATCTTGAACAAACTCGGGATATATAAGGTTTGCTTTACTTCTCATATATAGGTAATATCCTATTAAGATCGGAGCACTATATCACTATATCATATAGCTGCCATAGGAACAATCGGTCGAAAATTATGTTGTAAGATAAAACAATTTGTTTTTGAAACTCGACATTTATTAGTGTTACTATATTCCTCGTATATAGGCAAAATCCTATTAAGATCGGAGCACTATATCATATAGCTGCCATAGGAACAATCGATCGAAAATTATGTTGTATGAAAAAACATTTTGTTTTTAAGATATCTTGACCAAATAAGTCAAATATTTGTTTTAATATACTTCTCACATATAAGCGAATTCATATTAAGTTCGGACCACTATATCATATAGCTGCCATAGCAACGATCGGTCGAAAATTAATTTGTATGAAAAAAACATTTTGTTTTTCAAGATATCTTGGCAAACTCGACATTTATTAGTATTTCTATACTCCCCATATATAGGCAAAATCCTATTAAGATCGGACCACTATATCATATAGCTGCCATAGGACCGATCGGTGGATATTTAAGTTGTACGAAAAACCATTTTGTTTTTCAAGATATCTTGACCAAACTCGAAATTAATTAGTAATACTATACTCCCCTTATATAGGCAAAATCCTATTAAGATCGGAGCACTATATCATATAGCTGCCATAGGAACAATCGGTCGAAAATTATGTTGTATGAAAAAACTTTATGTTTTTCAAGATATCTTGACCAAACTCGCCATTTATTAGTTTGACAATACTCCTCATATATAGGCGTAATCCAATTAAGATCGGAGCACTATATCATATAGCTGCCATAGCAACGATCGGTCGAAAATTAAGTTGTATAAAAAAACATTTTGTTTCTCAAGATGACTTGAATAATCTCGTCATTTATTAGTTTTGCTATACTCCTCATATATAGACAAAATCCTATTAAGATCGGAGCACAATACCATATAGCAGACATAGGATCGATCGGTCGAATATTAGGTTGTATGAAAACTCATTTTGTTTTGCAAGATATCTTGACCAAATTCGCCATATATTAGTGTTAATATACTTCTCACATATAAGCGAATTCATATTAAGTTCGGACCACTATATCATATAGCTGCCATAGCAACGATCAGTAGAAAATTAATTTGTATAAAAAAACATTTTGTTTGTCAAGATATCTTGAACAAACTCGGGATATATAAGGTTTGCTTTACTTCTCATATATAGGTAATATCCTATTAAGATCGGAGCACTATATCACTATATCATATAGCTGCCATAGGAACAATCGGTCGAAAATTATGTTGTAAGATAAAACAATTTGTTTTTGAAACTCGACATTTATTAGTGTTACTATATTCCTCGTATATAGGCAAAATCCTATTAAGATCGGAGCACTATATCATATAGCTGCCATAGGAACAATCGATCGAAAATTATGTTGTATGAAAAAACATTTTGTTTTTAAGATATCTTGACCAAATAAGTCAAATATTTGTTTTAATATACTTCTCACATATAAGCGAATTCATATTAAGTTCGGACCACTATATCATATAGCTGCCATAGCAACGATCGGTCGAAAATTAATTTGTATGAAAAAAACATTTTGTTTTTCAAGATATCTTAAACAAACTCGGAATTTATCAGATTTGCTTTACTTCTCATATATAGGCAATATCCTATTCAGATCGGAGCACTATATCATATAGCTGCCATAGGAACGATCGGTCGAAAATTATGTTGTATGAAAAACATTCTGTTTTTCAAGATGACTTGACCAAACTCGCCATTTATTAGTTTGACAATACTCCTTATATATAGGCGAAATCCTATTAAGATCGGAGCACTATATCATATAGCTGCCATAGGAACGATCGGTCGAATATAATGTTGAATTGAAAATACCTTCTGTTTTTCAAGATATCTTGACCAAACTCGACATTTATTAGTGTAACTATATTCCTCGTATATAGGCAATATTTCGATATTTAAGTTTTATGGAAAAACATTTTGTTTTTCAAGATATCTTGACCAAACTCCACATTTATTGGTGTTACTATACTCCTCATATATAGGCAAAATCATATTAAGATCGGATCACTTCTTCTCTATTCGATATGATATAGCTGCCTTATGATCGATCTGTCGAAAATTATGTTGTATGAAAAAACATTTTGTTTTTCAAGATATCTTGACCAAATTCGGCATTTATTAATTTTACTATACTCCTCATATATAGGCAAAATCCTATTGAGATCGGAGCACTATATCATATAGCTGCCATATGACCGATCGATCGAGTATTAAATTGTATAAAAAAATTTTGTTTCTCAAGATGTCTTGAACAAACTCGGCATTTATTAGTTTTGCTATACTCCTCGTATATAGGCAAAATCATATTAAGATCGGACCACTATATCATATAGCTACCATAGGACCGATCGGTCGATATTTAAGTTGTATGAAAAAACATTTTGTTTTTCAAGATATCTTGACCAAACTCGTCATTTATTAGTATTACTATACTCCCCATATATAGGCAAAATCCTATTAAGATCGGAGCACTATATCATATAGCTGCCATAGGAACAATCGGTCGAAAATTAAGTTGTATGAAAAAACATTTTGTTTTTCAAGATATCTTGACCAAACTCGACATTTATTAGTATTGCTATACTCCCCATATATAGGCAAAATCCTATTAAGATCGGAGCACTATATCATACAGTTGCCATAGGCACAATCGGTCGAAATTAAGTTGTATAAAAAACATTTTGTTTTTTCCAGATGTCTTGACCAAACTCGACATTTATTAGTATTACTTTACTCCCCATATATAGGCAAAATCATATTAAGATCGGACCACTATATCATATAGCTGCCATAGGACCGATCGTTCGAAAATTAAGTTCTATGAAAAAACATTTGGTGTTTCAAGATATCTTGACCAAATTCGGCATTTATAAGTTTTAGTATACTCCTCACATATAGGCAAAATCCTATTAAGATCGGAGCACTATATCATATAGCTGCCATATGACCGATCAATCGAATATTAAGTTGTATGAAAAATATTTTGTTTCTCAAGATGTCTTGAACAAACTCGACATTTATTAGTTTTACTATAGTCCCCACATATAGGCAAAATCTCTTAAGATCGGAGCACTATATCATATAGTTGCCATAGGAACAATCGGTCGAAAATTAAGTTGTATAAAAAACATTTTATTTCCAAGATGTCTTGACCAAACTCGACATTTATTAGTATTACTTTACTCCCCATATATAGGCAAAATCATATTAAGATCGGATAACTATATCATATAGCTGCCATACGACCGATCGATCGAAAATTAAGTGCTATGAAAAAACATTTGGTGATTCAAGATATCTTGACCAAATTCGGCATTTATTAGTTTTAGTATACTCCTCACATATAAGCAAAATCCTATTAAGATCGGAGCACCATATCATATAGCTGCCATATGACCGATCAATCGAATATTAAGTTGTATGAAAAAAATTTAGTTTCTCAAGATGTCTTGAACAAACTCGGCATTTATTAGTCTTGCTATACTCCTCATATATAGGCAAAATCCTATTAAGATCGGAACACTATATCATATTGCTGCCGTAGGAGCGATCGGCCAAAAAGTATGTTGTATGAAAAAACATTTTGTTTTTCAAGATATCTTGACCAAATTGGCCATATATTAGTGTTACTCTACTCCTCACATATAAGCGAAATCATATTAAGTTCGGCCCACTATATCATATAGCTGCCATAGGAACAATCGGTCGAAAATTAAGTTGTATAAAAAACATTATGGTTTTCAAGATGACTTGACCAAACTCGCCATTTATTAGTTTGACAATACTCCTCATATATAGGCGAAATCCT
This sequence comes from Drosophila virilis, assembly GCF_030788295.1. Taxonomy (NCBI): domain Eukaryota; kingdom Metazoa; phylum Arthropoda; class Insecta; order Diptera; family Drosophilidae; genus Drosophila; species Drosophila virilis. The sequence goes on along the minus strand of NW_027212867.1, from coordinate 247,765 downwards.
ATTAAGATCGGAGCACTATATCATATAGCTGCCATAGCAACGATCGGTCGAAAATTAAGTTGTATAAAAAAACATTTTGTTTCTCAAGATGACTTGACCAAACTCGACATTTATTAGTTTTGCTATACTCCTCATATATAGACAAAATCCTATTAAGATCGGAACACTATACCATATAGCTGCCACAGGAACGATCGGTCGAAAATTATGTTGTATGAAAAACATTCTGTTTTTCAAGATGACTTGACCAAACTCGCCATTTATTAGTTTGACAATACTCCTTATATATAGGCGAAATCCTATTAAGATCGGAGCACTATATCATATAGCTGCCATAGGAACGATCGGTCGAATATAATGTTGAATTGAAAATACCTTCTGTTTTTCAAGATATCTTGACCAAACTCGACATTTATTAGTGTAACTATATTCTTCGTATATAGGCAATATTTCGATATTTAAGTTTTATGGAAAAACATTTTGTTTTTCAAGATATCTTGACCAAACTCCACATTTATTGGTGTTACTATACTCCTCATATATAGGCAAAATCATATTAAGATCGGATCACTTCTTCTCTATTCGATATGATATAGCTGCCTTATGATCGATCTGTCGAAAATTATGTTGTATGAAAAAACATTTTGTTTTTCAAGATATCTTGACCAAATTCGGCATTTATTAATTTTACTATACTCCTCATATATAGGCAAAATCCTATTGAGATCGGAGCACAATATCATATAGCTGCCATATGACCGATGATCGAATATTAAGTTGTATGAAACAATTTTGTTTCTCAAGATATCTTGAACAAACTCGACATTTATTAGTTTTGCTATACTTTTCATATATAGGCAAAATCGTATTAAGATTGGAGCTATATATCATATAGCTGCCATATGAACAATCGGTCGAAAGTTAAGTTGTATAAAAAACATTTTGTTTTTCAAGATATCTTGACCAAACTCGGCATTTATTAGGTTTACTATACTGCTTACATATTGTAGAACTCATATTAAGTTCGGACGACTGTATCATATAGCTGCAATAGGAACGATCGGTCGAAAATTAATTTGTATTAAAAAACATTTTGTTTTTCAAGATATCTAGCACAAACACGGCATTTATAAGTTTTGCTATACTCCTCATATAATGGCAATATTCTATTAAGATCGGAGCACTATATTATAAAGCTGCCATAGGAACGATCGGTCAAAAATTATGTTGTATGAAAAAACATTTTGTTTATCAGGATATCTTGTCCAAACTCGGCATTTATTAGTTTTACTATACTCCCCACATATAGGCAAAATCCTATTAAGATCGGAGCACAATATCATATAGCTGCCATATGACCGATGATCGAATATTAAGTTGTATGAAACAATTTTGTTTCTCAAGATATCTTGAACAAACTCGACATTTATTAGTTTTGCTATACTTTTCATATATAGGCAAAATCGTATTAAGATTGGAGCTATATATCATATAGCTGCCATATGAACAATCGGTCGAAAGTTAAGTTGTATAAAAAACATTTTGTTTTTCAAGATATCTTGACCAAACTCGGCATTTATTAGGTTTACTATACTGCTTACATATTGTAGAACTCATATTAAGTTCGGACGACTGTATCATATAGCTGCAATAGGAACGATCGGTCGAAAATTAATTTGTATGAAAAAACATTTGTTTTTCAAGATATCTAAAACAAACTCGGCATTTATTAGTTTTGCTATACTCCTCATATAATGGCAATATCCTTTTAAGATCGGAGCACTATATCATATAGCTGCCATGGGAACGATCGGTCGAAAATAATGTTGTATTTAAAAACATTTTTTTTTCAAGATATCTTGACCAAATTCGCCATATATTAATTTATTTAATTATTTGTATGAAAAAACATTTTGTTTTTCAAGATATCTTGAACAAACTCGGCACTTTTCAGTTTTGCTTTACTCTTCATATATAGGCAATATCCTATTAAGATCGGAGCACTATACCATATAGCTGCCACAGGAACGATCGGTCGAAAATTATGTTGTATGAAAAAACATTTTGTTTTTCAAGATATCTTTACCAATTTCGCCATATATTAGTGTTATTATACTCCTCACATATAAGCGAATTCATATTAATATCGGAGCACTATATCATATAGCTGCCATAGCAACGATCGGTCGAAAATTAATTTGTGTGAAAAAACAGTTTGTTTTTTCAAGATATCTTTAACAAACTCGGCATATATCAGTTTTGCTTTACTTCTCATATATAGGCAATATCCTATTAAGATCGGACCACTATATCACTATATCATAAAGCTGCCATAGGAACAATCGGTCGAAAATTATGTTGTATAAAAAAACATTTTGTTTTTCAAGATATCTTGATCAAACTCGGCACTTATTAGGTTTACTATACTGCTCACATATTGGAGAACTCATATTAAGTTCGGACCACTGTATCATCTAGCTGCAATAGGAAAGATCGGTCGACAATTAATTTGTATGAAAAAACATTATGTTTTTCAAGATATCTAAAACAAACTCGGCATTTATTAGTTTTTCTATACTCATATAATGGCAATATCCTGTTAAGATCGGAGCACAATATCATATAGCTGCCATAGGAAGGATCGGTCGAAAATTATGTTGTATTTAAAAACATTTTGTTTTTCAAGATATCTTAACCAAACTCGACATTTATTAGTATTACTATACTCTCCATAAATAGGCAAAATCCTATTAAGATCGGACCACTATATCATATAGCTGCCATAGGACCGATCGGTCGATATTTAAGTTGTATGAAAAAACATTTTGTTTTCCAAGATATCTTGACCAAACTCGGCATTTATTAGTATTACTTTACTCCCCATATATAGGCAAAATCCTATTAAGATCGGAGTACTATATCATATAGCTGCCATAGGAACAATCGGTCGAAAATTAAGTTGTATAAAAAACATTTTGTTTTTCAAGATATCTTGGCAAACTCGACATTTATTAGTATTTCTATACTCCCCATATATAGATTCAAAATCCTATTAAGATCGGACCACTATATCATATAGCTGCCATAGGACCGATCGGTGGATATTTAAGTTGTACGAAAAACCATTTTGTTTTTCAAGATATCTTGACCAAACTCGAAATTAATTAGTAATACTATACTCCCCTTATATAGGCAAAATCCTATTAAGATCGGAGCACTATATCATATAGCTGCCATAGGAACAATCGGTCGAAAATTATGTTGTATGAAAAAACATTATGTTTTTCAAGATATCTTGACCAAACTCGCCATTTATTAGTTTGACAATACTCCTCATATATAGGCGTAATCCAATTAAGATCGGAGCACTATATCATATAGCTGCCATAGCAACGATCGGTCGAAAATTAAGTTGTATAAAAAAACATTTTGTTTCTCAAGATGACTTGAATAATCTCGTCATTTATTAGTTTTGCTATACTCCTCATATATAGACAAAATCCTATTAAGATCGGAGCACAATACCATATAGCAGACATAGGATCGATCGGTCGAATATTAGGTTGTATGAAAACTCATTTTGTTTTGCAAGATATCTTGACCAAATTCGCCATATATTAGTGTTAATATACTTCTCACATATAAGCGAATTCATATTAAGTTCGGACCACTATATCATATAGCTGCCATAGCAACGATCAGTAGAAAATTAATTTGTATAAAAAAACATTTTGTTTGTCAAGATATCTTGAACAAACTCGGGATATATAAGGTTTGCTTTACTTCTCATATATAGGTAATATCCTATTAAGATCGGAGCACTATATCACTATATCATATAGCTGCCATAGGAACAATCGGTCGAAAATTATGTTGTAAGATAAAACAATTTGTTTGTGAAACTCGACATTTATTAGTGTTACTATATTCCTCGTATATAGGCAAAATCCTATTAAGATCGGAGCACTATATCATATAGCTGCCATAGGAACAATCGATCGAAAATTATGTTGTATGAAAAAACATTTTGTTTTTAAGATATCTTGACCAAATAAGTCAAATATTTGTTTTAATATACTTCTCACATATAAGCGAATTCATATTAAGTTCGGACCACTATATCATATAGCTGCCATAGCAACGATCGGTCGAAAATTAATTTGTATGAAAAAAACATTTTGTTTTTCAAGATATCTTGGCAAACTCGACATTTATTAGTATTTCTATACTCCCCATATATAGGCAAAATCCTATTAAGATCGGACCACTATATCATATAGCTGCCATAGGACCGATCGGTGGATATTTAAGTTGTACGAAAAACCATTTTGTTTTTCAAGATATCTTGACCAAACTCGAAATTAATTAGTAATACTATACTCCCCTTATATAGGCAAAATCCTATTAAGATCGGAGCACTATATCATATAGCTGCCATAGGAACAATCGGTCGAAAATTATGTTGTATGAAAAAACATTATGTTTTTCAAGATATCTTGACCAAACTCGCCATTTATTAGTTTGACAATACTCCTCATATATAGGCGTAATCCAATTAAGATCGGAGCACTATATCATATAGCTGCCATAGCAACGATCGGTCGAAAATTAAGTTGTATAAAAAAACATTTTGTTTCTCAAGATGACTTGAATAATCTCGTCATTTATTAGTTTTGCTATACTCCTCATATATAGACAAAATCCTATTAAGATCGGAGCACAATACCATATAGCAGACATAGGATCGATCGGTCGAATATTAGGTTGTATGAAAACTCATTTTGTTTTGCAAGATATCTTGACCAAATTCGCCATATATTAGTGTTAATATACTTCTCACATATAAGCGAATTCATATTAAGTTCGGACCACTATATCATATAGCTGCCATAGCAACGATCAGTAGAAAATTAATTTGTATAAAAAAACATTTTGTTTGTCAAGATATCTTGAACAAACTCGGGATATATAAGGTTTGCTTTACTTCTCATATATAGGTAATATCCTATTAAGATCGGAGCACTATATCACTATATCATATAGCTGCCATAGGAACAATCGGTCGAAAATTATGTTGTAAGATAAAACAATTTGTTTTTGAAACTCGACATTTATTAGTGTTACTATATTCCTCGTATATAGGCAAAATCCTATTAAGATCGGAGCACTATATCATATAGCTGCCATAGGAACAATCGATCGAAAATTATGTTGTATGAAAAAACATTTTGTTTTTAAGATATCTTGACCAAATAAGTCAAATATTTGTTTTAATATACTTCTCACATATAAGCGAATTCATATTAAGTTCGGACCACTATATCATATAGCTGCCATAGCAACGATCGGTCGAAAATTAATTTGTATGAAAAAAACATTTTGTTTTTCAAGATATCTTGGCAAACTCGACATTTATTAGTATTTCTATACTCCCCATATATAGGCAAAATCCTATTAAGATCGGACCACTATATCATATAGCTGCCATAGGACCGATCGGTGGATATTTAAGTTGTACGAAAAACCATTTTGTTTTTCAAGATATCTTGACCAAACTCGAAATTAATTAGTAATACTATACTCCCCTTATATAGGCAAAATCCTATTAAGATCGGAGCACTATATCATATAGCTGCCATAGGAACAATCGGTCGAAAATTATGTTGTATGAAAAAACTTTATGTTTTTCAAGATATCTTGACCAAACTCGCCATTTATTAGTTTGACAATACTCCTCATATATAGGCGTAATCCAATTAAGATCGGAGCACTATATCATATAGCTGCCATAGCAACGATCGGTCGAAAATTAAGTTGTATAAAAAAACATTTTGTTTCTCAAGATGACTTGAATAATCTCGTCATTTATTAGTTTTGCTATACTCCTCATATATAGACAAAATCCTATTAAGATCGGAGCACAATACCATATAGCAGACATAGGATCGATCGGTCGAATATTAGGTTGTATGAAAACTCATTTTGTTTTGCAAGATATCTTGACCAAATTCGCCATATATTAGTGTTAATATACTTCTCACATATAAGCGAATTCATATTAAGTTCGGACCACTATATCATATAGCTGCCATAGCAACGATCAGTAGAAAATTAATTTGTATAAAAAAACATTTTGTTTGTCAAGATATCTTGAACAAACTCGGGATATATAAGGTTTGCTTTACTTCTCATATATAGGTAATATCCTATTAAGATCGGAGCACTATATCACTATATCATATAGCTGCCATAGGAACAATCGGTCGAAAATTATGTTGTAAGATAAAACAATTTGTTTTTGAAACTCGACATTTATTAGTGTTACTATATTCCTCGTATATAGGCAAAATCCTATTAAGATCGGAGCACTATATCATATAGCTGCCATAGGAACAATCGATCGAAAATTATGTTGTATGAAAAAACATTTTGTTTTTAAGATATCTTGACCAAATAAGTCAAATATTTGTTTTAATATACTTCTCACATATAAGCGAATTCATATTAAGTTCGGACCACTATATCATATAGCTGCCATAGCAACGATCGGTCGAAAATTAATTTGTATGAAAAAAACATTTTGTTTTTCAAGATATCTTAAACAAACTCGGAATTTATCAGATTTGCTTTACTTCTCATATATAGGCAATATCCTATTCAGATCGGAGCACTATATCATATAGCTGCCATAGGAACGATCGGTCGAAAATTATGTTGTATGAAAAACATTCTGTTTTTCAAGATGACTTGACCAAACTCGCCATTTATTAGTTTGACAATACTCCTTATATATAGGCGAAATCCTATTAAGATCGGAGCACTATATCATATAGCTGCCATAGGAACGATCGGTCGAATATAATGTTGAATTGAAAATACCTTCTGTTTTTCAAGATATCTTGACCAAACTCGACATTTATTAGTGTAACTATATTCCTCGTATATAGGCAATATTTCGATATTTAAGTTTTATGGAAAAACATTTTGTTTTTCAAGATATCTTGACCAAACTCCACATTTATTGGTGTTACTATACTCCTCATATATAGGCAAAATCATATTAAGATCGGATCACTTCTTCTCTATTCGATATGATATAGCTGCCTTATGATCGATCTGTCGAAAATTATGTTGTATGAAAAAACATTTTGTTTTTCAAGATATCTTGACCAAATTCGGCATTTATTAATTTTACTATACTCCTCATATATAGGCAAAATCCTATTGAGATCGGAGCACTATATCATATAGCTGCCATATGACCGATCGATCGAGTATTAAATTGTATAAAAAAATTTTGTTTCTCAAGATGTCTTGAACAAACTCGGCATTTATTAGTTTTGCTATACTCCTCGTATATAGGCAAAATCATATTAAGATCGGACCACTATATCATATAGCTACCATAGGACCGATCGGTCGATATTTAAGTTGTATGAAAAAACATTTTGTTTTTCAAGATATCTTGACCAAACTCGTCATTTATTAGTATTACTATACTCCCCATATATAGGCAAAATCCTATTAAGATCGGAGCACTATATCATATAGCTGCCATAGGAACAATCGGTCGAAAATTAAGTTGTATGAAAAAACATTTTGTTTTTCAAGATATCTTGACCAAACTCGACATTTATTAGTATTGCTATACTCCCCATATATAGGCAAAATCCTATTAAGATCGGAGCACTATATCATACAGTTGCCATAGGCACAATCGGTCGAAATTAAGTTGTATAAAAAACATTTTGTTTTTTCCAGATGTCTTGACCAAACTCGACATTTATTAGTATTACTTTACTCCCCATATATAGGCAAAATCATATTAAGATCGGACCACTATATCATATAGCTGCCATAGGACCGATCGTTCGAAAATTAAGTTCTATGAAAAAACATTTGGTGTTTCAAGATATCTTGACCAAATTCGGCATTTATAAGTTTTAGTATACTCCTCACATATAGGCAAAATCCTATTAAGATCGGAGCACTATATCATATAGCTGCCATATGACCGATCAATCGAATATTAAGTTGTATGAAAAATATTTTGTTTCTCAAGATGTCTTGAACAAACTCGACATTTATTAGTTTTACTATAGTCCCCACATATAGGCAAAATCTCTTAAGATCGGAGCACTATATCATATAGTTGCCATAGGAACAATCGGTCGAAAATTAAGTTGTATAAAAAACATTTTATTTCCAAGATGTCTTGACCAAACTCGACATTTATTAGTATTACTTTACTCCCCATATATAGGCAAAATCATATTAAGATCGGATAACTATATCATATAGCTGCCATACGACCGATCGATCGAAAATTAAGTGCTATGAAAAAACATTTGGTGATTCAAGATATCTTGACCAAATTCGGCATTTATTAGTTTTAGTATACTCCTCACATATAAGCAAAATCCTATTAAGATCGGAGCACCATATCATATAGCTGCCATATGACCGATCAATCGAATATTAAGTTGTATGAAAAAAATTTAGTTTCTCAAGATGTCTTGAACAAACTCGGCATTTATTAGTCTTGCTATACTCCTCATATATAGGCAAAATCCTATTAAGATCGGAACACTATATCATATTGCTGCCGTAGGAGCGATCGGCCAAAAAGTATGTTGTATGAAAAAACATTTTGTTTTTCAAGATATCTTGACCAAATTGGCCATATATTAGTGTTACTCTACTCCTCACATATAAGCGAAATCATATTAAGTTCGGCCCACTATATCATATAGCTGCCATAGGAACAATCGGTCGAAAATTAAGTTGTATAAAAAACATTATGGTTTTCAAGATGACTTGACCAAACTCGCCATTTATTAGTTTGACAATACTCCTCATATATAGGCGAAATCCTATTAAGATCGGAGCACTATATCATATAGCTGCCATAGCAACGATCGGTCGAAAATTAAGTTGTATAAAAAAACATTTTGTTTCTCAAGATGACTTGACCAAACTCGACATTTATTAGTTTTGCTATACTCCTCATATATAGACAAAATCCTATTAAGATCGGAACACTATACCATATAGCTGCCACAGGAACGATCGGTCGAAAATTATGTTGTATGAAAAACATTTTGTTTTTCAAGATGACTTGACCAAACTCGCCATTTATTAGTTTGACAATACTCCTTATATATAGGCGAAATCCTATTAAGATCGGAGCACTATATCATATAGCTGCCATAGGAACGATCGGTCGAATATAATGTTGAATTGAAAATACCTTCTGTGTTTCAAGATATCTTGACCAAACTCGACATTTATTAGTGTAACTATATTCTTCGTATATAGGCAATATTTCGATATTTAAGTTTTATGGAAAAACATTTTGTTTTTCAAGATATCTTGACCAAACTCCACATTTATTGGTGTTACTATACTCCTCATATATAGGCAAAATCATATTAAGATCGGATCACTTCTTCTCTATTCGATATGATATAGCTGCCTTATGATCGATCTGTCGAAAATTATGTTGTATGAAAAAACATTTTGTTTTTCAAGATATCTTGACCAAATTCGGCATTTATTAATTTTACTATACTCCTCATATATAGGCAAAATCCTATTGAGATCGGAGCACTATATCATATAGCTGCCATATGACCGATCGATCGAGTATTAAATTGTATAAAAAAATTTTGTTTCTCAAGATGTCTTGAACAAACTCGGCATTTATTAGTTTTGCTATACTCCTCGTATATAGGCAAAATCATATTAAGATCGGAGCACTATATCATATAGCTGCCATAGGAACAATCGGTCGATATTTAAGTTGTATGAAAAAACATTTTGTTTTTCAAGATATCTTGACCAAACTCGTCATTTATTAGTATTACTATACTCCCCATATATAGGCAAAATCCTATTAAGATCGGAGCACTATATCATATAGCTGCCATAGGAACAATCGGTCGAAAATTAAGTTGTATGAAAAAACATTTTGTTTTTCAAGATATCTTGACCAAACTCGACATTTATTAGTATTGCTATACTCCCCATATATAGGCAAAATCCTATTAAGATCGGAGCACTATATCATACAGTTGCCATAGGCACAATCGGTCGAAATTAAGTTGTATAAAAAACATTTTGTTTTTTCCAGATGTCTTGACCAAACTCGACATTTATTAGTATTACTTTACTCCCCATATATAGGCAAAATCATATTAAGATCGGACCACTATATCATATAGCTGCCATAGGACCGATCGTTCGAAAATTAAGTTCTATGCAAAAACATTTGGTGTTTCAAGATATCTTGACCAAATTCGGCATTTATAAGTTTTAGTATACTCCTCACATATAGGCAAAATCCTATTAAGATCGGAGCACTATATCATATAGCTGCCATATGACCGATCAATCGAATATTAAGTTGTATGAAAAATATTTTGTTTCTCAAGATGTCTTGAACAAACTCGACATTTATTAGTTTTACTATAGTCCCCACATATAGGCAAAATCTCTTAAGATCGGAGCACTATATCATATAGTTGCCATAGGAACAATCGGTCGAAAATTAAGTTGTATAAAAAACATTTTATTTCCAAGATGTCTTGACCAAACTCGACATTTATTAGTATTACTTTACTCCCCATATATAGGCAAAATCATATTAAGATCGGATAACTATATCATATAGCTGCCATACGACCGATCGATCGAAAATTAAGTGCTATGAAAAAACATTTGGTGATTCAAGATATCTTGACCAAATTCGGCATTTATTAGTTTTAGTATACTCCTCACATATAAGCAAAATCCTATTAAGATCGGAGCACCATATCATATAGCTGCCATATGACCGATCAATCGAATATTAAGTTGTATGAAAAAAATTTAGTTTCTCAAGATGTCTTGAACAAACTCGGCATTTATTAGTCTTGCTATACTCCTCATATATAGGCAAAATCCTATTAAGATCGGAACACTATATCATATTGCTGCCGTAGGAGCGATCGGCCAAAAAGTATGTTGTATGAAAAAACATTTTGTTTTTCAAGATATCTTGACCAAATTGGCCATATATTAGTGTTACTCTACTCCTCACATATAAGCGAAATCATATTAAGTTCGGCCCACTATATCATATAGCTGCCATAGGAACAATCGGTCGAAAATTAAGTTGTATAAAAAACATTATGGTTTTCAAGATGACTTGACCAAACTCGCCATTTATTAGTTTGACAATACTCCTCATATATAGGCGAAATCCTATTAAGATCGGAGCACTATATCATATAGCTGCCATAGCAACGATCGGTCGAAAATTAAGTTGTATAAAAAAACATTTTGTTTCTCAAGATGACTTGACCAAACTCGACATTTATTAGTTTTGCTATACTCCTCATATATAGACAAAATCCTATTAAGATCGGAGCACTATATGATATAACTGCCATAGGATCGATCGGTCGAATATTAAGTTGTATGAAAACACATTTTGTTTTTCAAGATATCATGACCAAATTCGCCATATATTAGTGTTATTATACTCCTCACATATAAGCGAAATCATATTAAGTTCGGACCACTATATCATATAGCTGCCATAGCAACGATCCGTCGAATATTAATTTGTATGAAAAAACATTTCTTTTCAAGATATCTTGAACAAACTCGGCATTTATTAGTTTTGCTATACTCCACATATATAGGCAAAATCCTATTAAGATCGGAACACTATATCATATAGCTGCCATAGGAACGATCGGTCGAAAATTATGTTGTATGAAAAAATATTTTGTTTCTCAAGATACCTAGACCAACCTCGACATTTATTAGTGTTACTATACTCCTCATACATAGCCAAAGCCTATTAAGATCGCACCAATATATCATATAGCTGCCATATGACCGATCGGTCGAAAATTAAGTTGCATCTTAAAACATTTTGTTTTTCAAGATATCCTGACCAAACTCGCCGTTTATCAGTTTGACATTACTCCTCATATATACTCGAAATCTTATTAATATCGGAGCACATATAGCTGCCATATGACCGATCGGTCAAAAATTATGTTGGATGAAAAAAATTTTGTTTTTCAAGATATCTTGACCGAATTCGCCATATATTAGTGTTATTATACTCCTCACATATAAGCGAAATAATATTAAGTTCGGACCACTATATCATATAGCTGCCATAGCAACGATCGGTCGAAAATTAAGTTTTTGTATAAAAAAACATTTTGTTTTCAAGATATCTTGAACAAACTCGGCATATATCAGTTTTGCTTTACTTCTCACATATAGGCAAAATCCTATTGAGATCGGAGCACTATATCATATAGCTACCATTGGACCGATCGGTCGATTTTTAAGTTTTATGAAAAAACATTTTGTTTTTCAAGATATCATGACCAAACTCAACATTTATTGGTATTACTATACTCCTCATATATAGACAAAATCATATTAAGATCGGATCACTTCTCTTCTATACGATATGATATAGCTGCCTTATGATTGATCTGTCGAAAATTAAGTTGTATGAAAAACATTTTATTTTTCAAGATATCGACCAAATTCGGCATTTATTAGTTTTACGATACTCCTCACATATAGGCAAAATCGTATTGAGATCAGAGAACTATATCATATAGCTCCCATATGACCGATCGATCGAATATTAAGTTGTATGAAAAAATTTGGTTTCTCAAAATGTCTTAAACAAACTCGGCATTTATTAGTTTTGCTATACTTCTCATATATAGGCAAAATCCTATTAAGATCGGAGCACTATAGCATATAGCTGCCATAGGAACGATCGGTCAAAAAGTATGCTGTATGAAAAAACATTTTGTTTTTCAAGATATATTGACCAAATTGGCTTTAGTATACTCCTCACATATAAGCAAAATCCTATTAAGATCGGAGCACCATATCATATAGCTGCCATATGACCGATCAATCGAATATTAAGTTGTATGAAAAAAATTTAGTTTCTCAAGATGTCTTGAACAAACTCGGCATTTATTAGTCTTGCTATACTCCTCATATATAGGCAAAATCCTATTAAGATCGGAACACTATATCATATTGCTGCCGTAGGAGCGATCGGCCAAAAAGTATGTTGTATGAAAAAACATTTTGTTTTTCAAGATATCTTGACCAAATTGGCCATATATTAGTGTTACTCTACTCCTCACATATAAGCGAAATCATATTAAGTTCGGCCCACTATATCATATAGCTGCCATAGGAACAATCGGTCGAAAATTAAGTTGTGAAAACACATTTTGTTTTTCAAGATATCATGACCAAATTCGCCATATATTAGTGTTATTATACTCCTCACATATAAGCGAAATCATATTAAGTTCGGACCACTATATCATATAGCTGCCATAGCAACGATCCGTCGAATATTAATTTGTATGAAAAAACATTTCTTTTCAAGATATCTTGAACAAACTCGGCATTTATTAGTTTTGCTATACTCCACATATATAGGCAAAATCCTATTAAGATCGGAACACTATATCATATAGCTGCCATAGGAACGATCGGTCGAAAATTATGTTGTATGAAAAAATATTTTGTTTCTCAAGATACCTAGACCAACCTCGACATTTATTAGTGTTACTATACTCCTCATACATAGCCAAAGCCTATTAAGATCGCACCAATATATCATATAGCTGCCATATGACCGATCGGTCGAAAATTAAGTTGCATCTTAAAACATTTTGTTTTTCAAGATATCCTGACCAAACTCGCCGTTTATCAGTTTGACATTACTCCTCATATATACTCGAAATCTTATTAATATCGGAGCACATATAGCTGCCATATGACCGATCGGTCAAAAATTATGTTGGATGAAAAAAATTTTGTTTTTCAAGATATCTTGACCGAATTCGCCATATATTAGTGTTATTATACTCCTCACATATAAGCGAAATAATATTAAGTTCGGACCACTATATCATATAGCTGCCATAGCAACGATCGGTCGAAAATTAAGTTTTTGTATAAAAAAACATTTTGTTTTCAAGATATCTTGAACAAACTCGGCATATATCAGTTTTGCTTTACTTCTCACATATAGGCAAAATCCTATTGAGATCGGAGCACTATATCATATAGCTACCATTGGACCGATCGGTCGATTTTTAAGTTTTATGAAAAAACATTTTGTTTTTCAAGATATCATGACCAAACTCAACATTTATTGGTATTACTATACTCCTCATATATAGACAAAATCATATTAAGATCGGATCACTTCTCTTCTATACGATATGATATAGCTGCCTTATGATTGATCTGTCGAAAATTAAGTTGTATGAAAAACATTTTATTTTTCAAGATATCGACCAAATTCGGCATTTATTAGTTTTACGATACTCCTCACATATAGGCAAAATCGTATTGAGATCAGAGAACTATATCATATAGCTCCCATATGACCGATCGATCGAATATTAAGTTGTATGAAAAAATTTGGTTTCTCAAAATGTCTTAAACAAACTCGGCATTTATTAGTTTTGCTATACTTCTCATATATAGGCAAAATCCTATTAAGATCGGAGCACTATAGCATATAGCTGCCATAGGAACGATCGGTCAAAAAGTATGCTGTATGAAAAAACATTTTGTTTTTCAAGATATATTGACCAAATTGGCTTTAGTATACTCCTCACATATAAGCAAAATCCTATTAAGATCGGAGCACCATATCATATAGCTGCCATATGACCGATCAATCGAATATTAAGTTGTATGAAAAAAATTTAGTTTCTCAAGATGTCTTGAACAAACTCGGCATTTATTAGTCTTGCTATACTCCTCATATATAGGCAAAATCCTATTAAGATCGGAACACTATATCATATTGCTGCCGTAGGAGCGATCGGCCAAAAAGTATGTTGTATGAAAAAACATTTTGTTTTTCAAGATATCTTGACCAAATTGGCCATATATTAGTGTTACTCTACTCCTCACATATAAGCGAAATCATATTAAGTTCGGCCCACTATATCATATAGCTGCCATAGGAACAATCGGTCGAAAATTAAGTTGTGAAAACACATTTTGTTTTTCAAGATATCATGACCAAATTCGCCATATATTAGTGTTATTATACTCCTCACATATAAGCGAAATCATATTAAGTTCGGACCACTATATCATATAGCTGCCATAGCAACGATCCGTCGAATATTAATTTGTATGAAAAAACATTTCTTTTCAAGATATCTTGAACAAACTCGGCATTTATTAGTTTTGCTATACTCCACATATATAGGCAAAATCCTATTAAGATCGGAACACTATATCATATAGCTGCCATAGGAACGATCGGTCGAAAATTATGTTGTATGAAAAAATATTTTGTTTCTCAAGATACCTAGACCAACCTCGACATTTATTAGTGTTACTATACTCCTCATACATAGCCAAAGCCTATTAAGATCGCACCAATATATCATATAGCTGCCATATGACCGATCGGTCGAAAATTAAGTTGCATCTTAAAACATTTTGTTTTTCAAGATATCCTGACCAAACTCGCCGTTTATCAGTTTGACATTACTCCTCATATATACTCGAAATCTTATTAATATCGGAGCACATATAGCTGCCATATGACCGATCGGTCAAAAATTATGTTGGATGAAAAAAATTTTGTTTTTCAAGATATCTTGACCGAATTCGCCATATATTAGTGTTATTATACTCCTCACATATAAGCGAAATAATATTAAGTTCGGACCACTATATCATATAGCTGCCATAGCAACGATCGGTCGAAAATTAAGTTTTTGTATAAAAAAACATTTTGTTTTCAAGATATCTTGAACAAACTCGGCATATATCAGTTTTGCTTTACTTCTCACATATAGGCAAAATCCTATTGAGATCGGAGCACTATATCATATAGCTACCATTGGACCGATCGGTCGATTTTTAAGTTTTATGAAAAAACATTTTGTTTTTCAAGATATCATGACCAAACTCAACATTTATTGGTATTACTATACTCCTCATATATAGACAAAATCATATTAAGATCGGATCACTTCTCTTCTATACGATATGATATAGCTGCCTTATGATTGATCTGTCGAAAATTAAGTTGTATGAAAAACATTTTATTTTTCAAGATATCGACCAAATTCGGCATTTATTAGTTTTACGATACTCCTCACATATAGGCAAAATCGTATTGAGATCAGAGAACTATATCATATAGCTCCCATATGACCGATCGATCGAATATTAAGTTGTATGAAAAAATTTGGTTTCTCAAAATGTCTTAAACAAACTCGGCATTTATTAGTTTTGCTATACTTCTCATATATAGGCAAAATCCTATTAAGATCGGAGCACTATAGCATATAGCTGCCATAGGAACGATCGGTCAAAAAGTATGCTGTATGAAAAAACATTTTGTTTTTCAAGATATATTGACCAAATTGGCCATATATTAGTGTTACTCTACTTCTCACATATAAGCGAAATCATATTAAGTTCGGATCACAATATCATATAGCTGCCATAGCAACAATCGTTAGAAAATTAAGTTGTATGAAAAAACATTTTGTTTTTCAAGATATTTTGACCAAGCTCAACATTTATTAGTATTACTATACTCCTCATATATAGGCAAATTCATATTAAGATCGGATCACTATATGATATAGCCGCCGTATGACCGATCGGTCAAAAATTAAGTTCTATGAAAAAACATTTGGTTTTTCAAGATATCTTGACCAAATTCGGTATTTATTAGTTTAAGTATACTCCTCACATATAGGCAAAATCCTATTAAGATCGGAGCTCTATATCATACAGCTGCCATATGACCGATCGAACGAATATTAAGTTGTATGAAAAATATTTTGTTTCTCAAGATGTCTTGAACAAACTCGACATTTATTAGTTTTACTATACTCCCCACATATAGGCAAAATCCTATTAAGATCGGAGAACTATATCATATAGCTACCATAGGAACGATCGGTCTAAAACTAATTTGTATGTTTCTTAAGATACCTCATACATAGGCAAAAGCCTATTAAGATCGGACCACTATATCATATAGCTGCCATATGACCGATCGGTCGAAAGTTAAGTTGTATGTTAAAACATTTTGTTTTTCAAGATATCCTGGCCAAACTCGCCGTTTATCAGTTTGACAATACTCCTCATATATACTCGAAATCTTACTAATATTGGAGCACATATAGCTGCCATATGACCGATCGGTCAAAAATTATGTTGTATAAAAAAACATTTTGTTTTTCAAGATATTTTGATCAAATTCGCCATATATTAGTGTTATTATACTCCTCACATATAATCGAATTCATATTAAGTTCGGACCACTATATCTGTCATAGCAACGATCCGTCGAAAATTAATGTGTATGAAAAAACATTTTGTTTTTTAAGATATTTTGACCAAGCTAAACATTTATTAGTATTACTATACTCCTCATATATAGGCAAATTCATATTAAGATCGGATCACTATATGATATAGCCGCCTTATGACCGATCGGTCGAAAATTAAGTTGTATGAAAAAACATTTGGTTTTTCAAGATATCTTGACCAAATTCGGCATTTATTAGTTTTAGTATACTCCTCACATAAAGGCAAAATCCTATTAAGTTCGGAGCTCTATATCATAAAGCTGCCATATGACCGAACGATCGAATATTAAGTTGCATGAAAAAAATGTTGTTTCTCATGATGTCTTGAACAAACTCGACATTTATTAGTTTTCCTATACTCCCCACATATAGGCAAAATCCTATTGGGATCGGAGCACTATATCATATAGCTACCATAGGAACGATCGGTCGAAAATTAAGTTGCATGTTAAAACATTTGGTTTTTCAAGATATCCTGACCAAACTCGCCGTTTATCACTTTGACAATACTCCTCATATATACTCGAAATCTTATTAATATCGGATCACATATAGCTGCCATTTGACCGATCGGTCAAAAATTATGTTGTATGAAAAAACATTTTGTTTTTTAAGATATCTTGACCGAATTCGCCATATATTAGTGTTATTATACTCCTCACATATAAGCGAAATCATATTAAGTTCGGACCATTATATCATATAGCTGCCATAGCAACGATCGGTCGAAAATTATGTTGTATGAAAAAACATTCTGTTTTTCAAGATGTCTTGAACAAACTCGGCATTTATTAGTTTTGCTATACTCTTCATATATAGGCAAAATCCAATTAAGATCGGAATACTATACCATATAGCTGCCATACGATCGATCGGTCGAAAATTATGTTGTATGAAAAAACATTTTGTTTTTTAAGATATCTTGACCGAATTCGCCATATATTAGTGTTATTATACTCCTCACATATAAGCGAAATCATATTAAGTTCGGACCACTACCTCATATAGCTGCCATAGCAACGATCGGTCGAAAATTAATTTGTATGAAAAAACATTTTGTTTTTCAAGATATCTTGAACAAACTCGGCATATATCAGTTTTGGTTTACTTCTCACATATAGGCAAAATCCTATTGAGATCGGAACACTATATCATATAGCTGTTATTTTACCGATCGGTCGATATTTAAGTTTTATGAAAAAACATTTTGTTTTTCAAGATATCTGGGCCAAATTGGCCATATATTAGTGTTACTCTACTTCTCACATATAAGCGAAATCATATTAAGTTCGGACCACTATATCATATAGCTGCTATAGCAACAATCGGTCGAAATTTAAGTTGTATGAAAAAACATTTTGTTTTTCAAGATATCTTGACCAAATTCGGCATTTATTAGTTTTACGATACTCCTCACATATAGGCTAAATCGTATTGAGATCAGAGCACTATATCATATAGCTACCATAGGAACGATCGGTCAAAAAATTATGTTGTATGAAAAAACATTTTGTTTTTCAAGATATCTTGACCAAATTGGCCATATATTAGTGTTACTCTACTTCTCACATATAAGCGAAATCATATTAAGTTCGCACCACTATATCATATAGCTGCCATAGCAACAATCGGTCGAAAATTAAGTTGTATGAAAAAACATTTTGTTTTTCAAGATATCTTGACCAAATTCGGCATTTATTAGTTTTAGTATACTCCTCACATATAGGTAAAACCCTATTAAGATCGGAGCACTATATCATATAGCTGCCATATGAACGATCGTTCGAATATTAACTTGTATGAAAAAATTTAGTTTCTCAAGATGTCTTGAACAAACTCGGCATTTATTAGTTTTGCTATACTTCTCATATATAGGTAAAATCCTATTAAGATCGGAACACTATATCATATAGCTGCCGTAGAAACGATCGGTTAAAAAGTATGTTGTATGAAAAAACATTTTGTTTTTCAAGATATCTTGACCAAGCTCGGCATTTATTAGTTTTACTATACTCCTCACATATAAGCGAAATCATATTAAGTTCGAACCACTATATCATATAGCTGCCATAGGAACAATCGGTCGAAAATTAAGTTGTATAAAAAACATATTAAGATCGGACCACTATATCATTGTCTGCCATTGGACCGATCGGTCGATATTTAAGTTTTATGAAAAAACATGTTGTTTTTCAAGGTATTTGGACCAAACTCGACATTTATTGATATTACTATACTCCTCATATATAGGCAAAATCATATTAAGATCGGAGCACTATATCATATTGCTGCCATATGACCGATCGATCGAATATTAAGTTGTATGAAAAAATTTTGTTTCTCAAGATGTCTTGAAGAAACTCGGCATTTATTAGTTTTGCTATACTCCTCATATATAGGCAAAATCCTATTAAGATCGGAGCACTATATCATATAGCTGCCATAGGAACGTACGGTCATAAAGTATGTTGTATGAAAAAACATTTTGTTTTTCAAGATATCTTGAGCAAACTCGGAATTTATTAGTTTTGCGATACTCCCCATGTACAGGCAAAATCCTATTAAGATCGGAGCACTATATCATATAGTTGCCATAGGAATGATCGGTCGAAAATTATGTTGTATGAAAATACATTTTGGTTTTCAAGATATCTTGAACAAACTCAGCATTTAATAGGTTTGCAATACTCCTCATATATAGGCAATATCCTATTAAGATCGGAGCACTTATCATATAGCTGCCATATGACCGATCGATCGAATATTAAGTTGTAAAAAAAATTTTGTTTTTCAAGATGTCTTGTACAAACTCGGCATTTATTAGTTTTGCTATACTCCTCATATATAGGCAAAATCCTATTAAGATCGGAGCACTATATCATATAGCTGCCATAGGAACGATCGGTCAAAAAGTATGTTGTATGAAAAAACATTTTGTTTTTCAAGATATCTTGACCAAATTGGCCATATATTAGTGTTACTCTACTCCTCACATATAAGCGAAATCATATTAAGTTCGGACCACTATATCATATGGCTGCCATAATAACAATCGGTCGAAAATTAAGTTGTATAAAAAAAAAATTTTGTTTTTCAAGATATCTTGACCAATCTCGACATTTTTTAGTATTACTATACTCCTCATATATAGGCAAAGTCATATTAAGATCGGATCACTATATCATATAGCTGCCATAGGAACCATCGGTCGAAAATTAAGTTGTATGAAAAACATTTTGTTTCTCAAGATACCTAGACCAACCTCGACATTTATTAGTGTTACTATACTCCTCATATATAGGCAAAATCCTATTAAGATCGGATCACAATATC
Organism: Drosophila virilis; assembly: GCF_030788295.1. Taxonomy (NCBI): domain Eukaryota; kingdom Metazoa; phylum Arthropoda; class Insecta; order Diptera; family Drosophilidae; genus Drosophila; species Drosophila virilis. Next base: position 227,018 of record NW_027212867.1, on the reverse strand, counting down.
ATATAGCTGCCATATGATCGGTTGAAAATTAAGTTGTATGTTAAAATATTTTGTTTTTCAAGATATCCTGACCAAACTCGCCGTTTATTAGTTTGACAATACTCCTCATATATAGGCGAAATCTTATTAAGATCGGAGCACATATAGCTGCCATATGACCGATCGGTCAAAAATTAAGTTGTATGAAAAAACATTTTGTTTTTCAAGATATCTTGACCAAATTCGGCATTAATTAGTTTTTACTATACTCCTCACATATAGACAAAATACTATTGAGATTAAGTTGTATGAAAAAATTTTGTTTCTCAAGATGTCTTGAACAAACTCGGCATTTATTAGTTTTGCTATACTCCTCATCTATAGGCAAAATCCTATTAAGATCGGAGCACTATATCATATAGCTGCGAAATCATATTAAGTTCGGACCACTATATCATATAGCTGCCATAGCAACGATCGGTCGAAAATTAAGTTGTATGAAATAACATTTTGTTTTTCAAGATATCTTGACCAAACTCGGGATTTATTAGTATTACTATACTCCTCATATATAGGAAAAATCATATTAAGATCGGATCACTATATGAAATAGCTGTCTTATGTAATGGTCGCAATTTTCCTATTTGAATTAAACCGCGTAAGCGATCCTAACAGCTTGCGTTTGTGTAACGACGCTATAGCGATCAGCTTGTGTCTGTCACGGTCAGCGAATGATTCTGCCGCTGCTATAAACCGCCTGCGTGCACGTTGGCAGCGCAGCTATCTTCAATCTAATCCGCGAAAGAAAAGAAGCTCTGAGACCCTATATAAGCCTGTAGGTCCCGGATATAACCCTTCTTTTTTTAAAAATTTCTTGACCATCGAAGGGGTGGCTACGGCGGTTCGGACATAGCCCCACCAAAAAAAAAAAAAAAATTAAACTAAAAGCATCAGTCGTTTAATTCGTTGAATTTAAATTCCAACTAAATTAAACAAAAAAAAAACAAAAAAAATAAATAAAATAAAGAAAAGGAAAACCCTAAAAGTGGCCGATGGGCGAAATATCAATTTTGTTGTTCGTTTGATAATAAACCTTTCGCTACGCCAGCCGGCCACCAGCACCTCACCGGCATATATTTCTTTGTGCCAAGATCTGGTCACTGTTTTACCTAGTTCTTGTCTGCCTGCCGAAAGTAATTTTTGGAGGAATCAATCTTGCCGCCGCCGTCCCTAACATAAAAACCCACTTATTTTGAGGCAACCGCCACGTGTGCCCATTGGACGGCACTGTAATTTCTTGGGACGACAATGTCATTTCTGCCCCCAGTAAATAGACGTCAGCCTCAACTGCGGATCAGCTGCCATTCCCTTGCTCATGCCAGCAAGAACGGGCAGGCGCCGTTTCCACAGTCTGGAATCCGGAAGAGGGAGTAGCCTTTTGGGCCCCATTGACGCGCCGCTGATCAGAAGCTCAGACATCGCCCATTAAGTTGTCCGGAGCTTGCCGATGCATGAAATTTGCTGTTAAATGTTTTTAGTAAAAAAATTGTTAATTAAATCTTGTGAGAGACTTTCAAAAGTTTGTGCAAAGTGCATTTATTAGGGCCATCAACAAAACCGCGTACAAGGGCAGGGAAAAAGAAAAATTTACATCTATATACATATCTTTATATATATAGAAAGGAATAATAGTCTAAATCTATCCCCCTTCTTGTTGGGGTAGAGTCCAAAGTCATTTCTGAATATTTTTTATATTTTTTTTTAATTTTCTCACAATTTAAAAACCCTCCTGTGCCATAATAATATAATCAAAACAATTTAAAGCCCCACAGAAGACAAAAGAAAACAAATGAGAGAAAAAAACAATAAAATTTGCTGCAAACTCTCCGCTGGAAGGCCTTTCATCGAGGAATACATGTAAGTCTGTACCTAAAAGAAAAGATTTTTAACGGAATCAAATATATGTACACAAAGATGTATCATCGTATTCACTGATCAGCTGGTTGCGCTGCGCTCCGATTTGCCCATGCGCTTCGAGCTTAACCTTCTGTTGCCCATATTTTTTTTCGACCATACAATTAACCATCAACTACAATTATATTGACTCTATTATAAAAAAATTTTTTTTGCTTTTGCCGAATACACTTTAGTTCAATTTACTAATGTCATTTTTTTTTCTTGCCTACCCTTATTTATAATTATTAAAATGCACTTTAGCGAAATTTTGAGGTTTTTCTTTTATTTTGCTCAATAAGAAAAAAAATATTAACTGAATAGTTTATAAAATGAATTATTTTTGAAGAATTTTTGAGCCATTGTAAAAATATTAACTGACTAGTTTTAGTTACTGAATTATTGTTGAATCATTAATGCCACTTGTAATAAGATGCAGATTATCCAACGGAAGGATTCAATTTCATTGAATAATGCTTTTGTTTATAATAAATATTAATTACGGATTTTGATTATGAATTGCTAAGTTTTCTTTCCTGGTGACATGGTGATATAATGTAGTAGAAGAATGTTTTACTTGGGATCTTCAAAACCTTAAACGCTGAAGATCATGGTTGGGAGGGTATCGAACGCGAGAGTCAGCTTACATCCAAGACTTCGCCTCTTCGGAATATATATGCCCTAATGAAAGCTATCACCATTGTATTGGCACTTTAAGTGCTCGTTAAGTTATGCCTGTTTGAGATTTTGTTTCTTCGGAGTATCGGTCTCCAATTTTGATTCTGTAGGGATCCTAAAATAAAATTGTGTATGCAGGTCGAGACATGGCAAAAAGAACCCCCCCACCCGAAAGAGCTAGGGAGCAAGAGGATCCCGCCCTGCCATGCTAACTCAACCACGAGGGGCTCGGTGAATACTTCCCGAATTATTTTGTGAAGATTGGCTGCCAACCGCCGTCACCGTTGTTACCCGATATGTATTGCTAGAGTAGCTTCACCACAGTTCATGCTACATACATTTTTGGTGCCCAATCATGGGGCCCGAGGTTGTCTATATCAAAAAAAAAAAAAAAAAAAACAAAAAAAAAATGAGTCTTTATATTATTGTCCACGCACGCTGACGTCGATGTGACTGGTTTAATCTATCTTCCGCATGCGCAGATACTGGTAGTATACAAGATAGTAATTAGGACTACGATCCTTACAATTCAGAGCTTGAATTATGCCGAGAATCTGACCTTACTATATTGTTGAGTGCCTATATATAAACACGACTATAGTTATTAACACCAGCTATACAATCGGTCCCATACATTTGCTCGTTTTCTTTCTTATAATTTTGGAGAAACAACAGATTAGGTTTGCTTAGGTAGAAATACTTTCATATGCAATTTTAGAATACTGCATATTTTGATAAGATATCAGTACTGATTGCTACTTGATAGCTTGTGGATGGTTAAGTAAATTTCAGTCTTCGTGGAGCCAAAAGTTATAAAATTAGATTGAATGGTTTTGTATTAACGATACTATCAAAGATAGTTGCCCGGAACTTGGCCATATGCTGCTTTGCATATCCTTGCCGAACATTTCTGACTGGATTAAAATGTTGAATGTTACAAACCGCTTTCTAAAGTAGTTTCAATAAACCAGATAAATTACCTACTTTCATTGAGGCGATTATATTTCGTAATTAAAAAAAAAAAAAAAAAAAAAAAAAAAACTTCTACTCTATTATGTTACAAAACCAATGTCACGAATCAGGAAAAACTTAATTAATCACGTTGCCTTTACGCAGCCCACAAAATGTACAGCCGTCGTCAGAGAGAGCTGATAACCACTGTGTTCTATGCCAGTTAGTAATGGACAATAGGCATGTTTTTCACAAACTTTGCTTGGAAGGTTGGTTGGTAAATCATGCTAAATGTCCCAGTTGTAGTGCTGTGATTGACCTAGCCTCAATTAAATTAGTTGTTGGAGATTGCTCGCCGAGAGGAAAACAATCTGCTCCACCTCCACCTACGAACATAGGGAGAACGGTAACGCGCAGTCTAGCAAAATCTCTTAATCCTGGCCCGACCTAGAGTGGCGAGAATCCAACAGCAAGGTTATTAGATGTTAGTGATGTACCACAATCAGGACTCGACGCTAGCAATAGCACGAATCCACCTGAAATCGCTCCTGCACGACCAGCTCCTGGTGTAAGAAGAAGAGGAAGACCCACTCAGTCCAATAATACCCGCCAAAATCTGGGAGTGGACTAAAGGATAATTCAGGAGATGATCGAACAATCAATCACTCGCGTTATGTCATCACTGCAAATGCAAGCAACACCCTTTCCAAGAGTGTTGCCAACCCCGATCCCGGTGTCGCCTAATAGTTCGTCATTCCGAAATGGAAAAATTGCTGACACCATGCAAAAATGGAATCTTAATTTCGATGGGTCTACCGAAGGATTAGGGGTAGAAGAATTTCTATAAAGAGTCAAAACATTGACTGATGAAACTTTAGACAGCGACTTTATGGGTCTCTGTAAGCACTTACATGTGCTATTTTTAGGCAAAGCCCGTGACTGGTACTGGCGGTACCACAAGCAGGTAGACCACATGGTCTGGACTGAATTTTGTACTGCACTTCGCCATCAGTACAAAGATTATCGCTCCGATTTTATGAGCAATGAACTAGTAAGAGCTAGAAAGCAAAACCCTGGGGAATCATTTGTGTCGTTCCATGACGCTGTAGCGTCACTGATCGATAAATTTGCAATTAAAATTGACGAGGAGGAGTTAATCGAAATTTTGAAAAATAATTTATTACCCGAAACCCGACATAAACTGCTATACCAGCCAATAAGTTCAGTTGGCCATCTACGTAGATTGGTCCAAATGAACGAGAATTTAGTTCATGCGCTCAGTTGTCGCACTGATGGTATGAATAAATCCAGGACTATTGGCCGTCGCCAAGTATATGGACTAGAAGAGTCTTTTATTGAACCGGAGGTAGAAAATTCAGAAGATACAAACTTTGACATCGCAGCAATTCGTAGATGTCATGCCAACTTTAAATGTTGGAACTGCGAAGAGCAAGGGCATCTGTGGGAAAATTGCCTTGCTGACCGCCGTATATTCTGTTACGGATGCGGGGCACCCAATATTTATAAGCCCCAGTGCCAAAACTGTATCCGTAAAGCTTCGGAAAACCAACAGAAGGGTGCATCCAGCAGCAGTCGGATGCGCCCAAAAATCTAATTAATTCCCATACGAACTGTGTATCTGTGGACCGAAGCAAAAGCTTGGTCCCTACACCGACTTTAAAGTCACATTCCAACAATTTAGAAATAGCTAAAACTATTAAATTATGATTTTTACCGTATCATGAACGGTTAGCTAATTATTTGCATGTCCGAAATAAGATTTTTTATGAAGAAAAACCCCGTATTTCTCAGCGAACGCAGCGCTTGAAAAATTATTATTCAAAAATCAAGCAACATAGCAAGCTTTTAGTTTCGACAGTTTTTTGCAATCCCACCGATATGCGCATCTATGCCGAAGTGTCATTTTTAACCTTTACCGAGCTTGGTCTATTGGATACAGGCGCGAATATTAGATGCATAGGTTCTACGCTTGCGCAACAAGATTTGTCCGCAATGCCGGAATTTAAGCCTATTAAATCGCATGTCAGAACAGCAGATGGCCATAGTCAGAAAGTCATCGGAGTGCTTGAAGTTAAAATACAGTATAAATCGGCTACCAAGTCCTTGAAACTGTATATGATTCCTTCTATAAACCAAAATCTAATTTTGGGTCAGGATTTTTGGAGAGCCTTTGAGCTTGCGCCAAGCATTATAAATTCTGTAGAACTAAAATCAATGGAAAAAGAGCAGGAAACAGAGTCGATTGCATACCCTTTAGATAGCCAGCAAACGCAACAGCTGCACGTAGTAAAGCAGTTGTTCCCCAACGCGGCTGATAGATTAGGCCGCACAACATTGATCCAACACCGTATAGATATAGGAGACGCACGTCCAGTGAAACAAAGATTCTATCCTGTAAGTCCGGCCGTAGAAAAGTTGTTATATGCAGAAATTGATCGCATGTTGCAGCTTGGAGTTATTGAGCCGTCTGTAAGCGCTTGGAGCTCGCCTATGCGACTCGTCCTTAAGCCCAACAAGGTGCGCCTTTGTCTGGATGCTCGAAGACTGAATGACGCCACAAAAAAAGATGCCTTTGCCGAGCATCGATGGCATTTTTTCGTGGCTACCTAAGGCGAAAATAATTTCCAAACTAGATTTGAAAGACGCCTATTGGCAAATAGAACTTTTTGAGGATTCAAAGCCTCTCACTGCTTTTACGGTCCCCGGAAGACCGCTATATCAGTTTAAGGTCATGCCCTTTGGCCTTTGTAACGCGCCTTCTACCATGTGTCGGTTAATGGACGAGATAATTCCTTCTGACCTGCGCTATTGCGTGTTTGGTTATTTAGATGATCTGTGTATTGTGTCAGAAGATTTCAGTTCACATCTGGCGGTATTGGTGCGCCTTGCTGAGCAGTTTAGAAAAGCCAACTTGACTTTAAATATTTCGAAAAGTCAATTCTGTGTAACAAGTATCAATTATCTTGGTGATTGGTAGCGGAGGTATTTGCACAGATCCGGAAAAAGTAGCTTGTATTGTAAATTGGCCGCCGCCAAAAAAACTTGAAGCAAGTTCGAGGATTTCTAGGAGCTTGCGGTTGGTATCGTCGGTTTATATGCAACTTTTCCGATCTCACTTGCCCCATAACGGACATATTATCGACAAAGAAAAAGTTTGAGTGGACCCCTGAAGCACAGACCGCAATGGACAACTTAAAAACAGTGCTAACATCCTCGCCGGTTTTAAAAAATGCTGACTTTAAGAAGAAATTTTTCTTACATTGTGACGCTAGTGATTTTGGCATTGGCGCCGTTTTAGTACAGATGTCTGAAGATAATGAAGAACAACCAATAGCTTTCATGTCAAAAAAATTAAGCCGTGTGCAGCGAAACTATAGTGTTACCGAGCGTAAATGCCTAGCAGTCATAATAGCCATCGAGAAGTTACGATGTTATTTGGAACTCCAGGAATTTGAAGTGGTTACCGACCATTCTAGTTTGCTATGGCTTATGCGCCAGCAAAATATATCGGGTAGACTGGCACGATGGGTTTTCAGATTGCAACAATTTAAATTTTCCGTCTCCCATCGGAAAGGCAAAGAACACATTGTTCCCGACGCTTTGTCTCGGTTGCCTGAGAATGAAATCGCTCAATTAGACATGGGTCCTGTAATAGATCTTGAGTCCGATTCATTTATGGACGCTAGCTATGTACAAATTAAAGACAAATTTTCCCAAAATGTTACTCAGTTTCCGGACATCAAAATCGTTGATAAGTTTTTGTATGTACGCACCGAACATTCGAGGGGAGACTCGACACCAGAAAGTCCTTCATGGAAACTATGGGTGCCTGATCGACTTAAAGTCGATGTGCTCAAACAAGCCCATGACAGCATAACGTCGTCTCACGCCGGCATGCAAAAAACCATTGAGAAAATCCGCAGACATTTGTTCTGGCCAGGATTAGTTAAAGATGTACGTGAATACATACGAAATTGCGAGATATGTAAAGAAACTAAGGCTCCAAATTATACCCTTCGGCCACCTATGGGTGCTCACATCCCTACTTGCAGACCATTTCAAAGGCTTTATATTGACCTGCTTGGGCCATACCCTAGAAGCAAAAGCGGTCATGTGGGATTGTTAATAGTCTTAGATCACTTTAGCAAGTATCATTGGTTGCAGCCCCTGAAGAAATTCACCTCAGCTGTGATACAACAATTTCTTCTTGAACAAATTTTTCATTGGTTTGGTGTGCCACAAACTATAATAAGTGACAACGGCACCCAGTTCAAAGCTCGTGAGTTCAATGCCTTCTTAGCCGAACTTGCCATTGAACATCTGTATACAGCTCTATATTCACCGCAGAGCAATGCTGCAGAACGAGTTAACCGCTCAATACTCGCCGCCATTCGCTCGTATTTAAAACAGGATCAGACCCATTGGGATGATCATATTACAGGGATTTCATGCTCCTTAAGGTCTGATCTGCACCAATCGATTGGGTGTTCCCCATACCGTGCCCTTTTCGGGGTGGATATGATCACTCATGGTACCGATTACAAATTATTGAAGGAGTTGTCATTATTGGAAGAACCGCTGGTCCCCCTGTTGCGGTCTGACCATTTGGCATTGCTAAGGACAGATATTCAGAAAAACATCAGGAAAGCCTATGAGCGCAATGCGGCTCAATATAATTTACGCAGCAAGCCTGTTTCTTTTCGTGAAGGACAGGAAGTGTTCTGTCGAAATTTTGCGCTTAGTAAACTCTCACACAATTTTAATGCTAAACTGGCTCCTCAGTTTATTAAATGCCGTGTCAAAAAGAAACTCGGCAATTGTTTTTATTCCCTTGAAAATCAGCAAGGAAAAGAAATTGGCACTTTTCATGCCAAGGACATTAGAGTCTAATTCCCGCTAATATACCCGTCTAACGGTAGGATATTATCGGGTGGTGTAATGGTCGCAATTTTCCTATTTGAATTAAACCGCGTAAGGGATCCTAACAGCTTGCGTTTGTGTAACGACGCTATAGCGATCAGCTTTTGTCTGTCACGGTCAGCTGCGAATGATTCTGCCGCTGCTATAAACCGCCTGCGTGCACGTTGGCAGCGCAGCTATCTTCAATCTAATCCGCGAAAGAAAAGAAGCTCTGAGACCCTATATAAGCCTGTAGGTCCCGGATATAACCCTTCTTTTTTTAAAAATTTCTTGACCATCGAAGGGGTGGCTACGGCGGTTCGGACATAGCCCCACCAAAAAAAAAAAAAAATTAAACTAAAAGCATCAGTCGTTTAATTCGTTGAATTTAAATTCCAACTAAATTGAACAAAAACATAAAAACCCACTTATTTTGAGGCAACCGCCACGTGTGCCCATTGGACGGCACTGTAATTTCTTGGGACGGCAATGTCATTTCTGCCCCCATTAAATAGACGTCAACTGCGGATCAGCTGCCATTCCCTTGCTCATGCCAGCAAGAACGGGCAGGCGCCGTTTCCACAGTCTGGAATCCGGAAGAGGGAGTAGCCTTGTGGGCCCCATTGACGCGCCGCTTATAAGAATCGCAGATGACATCGCCCATTAAGTTGGCTGGAGCGTGCCGATGCATGAAATTTGCTGTTAAGTGTTTTTAGTAAAAAAATTGTTAATTAAATCTTGTGAGAGACTTCCAATAGTTTGTGCAAAGTGCATTTATTAGGGCCCTCAAAAAAACCGCGTGCAAGTGCAGGGAAAAAGAAAAATTTACATCTATATACATATCTTTATATATATAGAAAGGAATAATAGTATAAATCTATCCCCCTTCTCCTGTGCCATAATAATATAATCAAAACAATTTAAAGCCCCACAGAAGACAAAAGAAAACAAATGAAAGAAAAAAACAATAAAATTGCAAACTCTCCGCTGGAAGGCCTTTCATCGAGGAATACATGTAAGTCTGTACCGTTTGTTTTGAGTATATTTTCTTATTTTGGCACAGATAAGCACAGCCAAGCTGACATGCGCACCTGCTGAGTTTTTTTTCGACTTTCTGTTTCACATTACGCTTTAGCTCCGATCAATATGTTTATGACCGTGTCAGTCTGGTGAATGCTTATCATCTTTGATTCTACCTACACCCTGCTCAATTATTAGCTGAAACAGAAGCAACCTAAAAGAAAAGATTTTTAACAGAATCAAATATATGTACACAAAGATGTATCATCGTATTCACTGATCAGCTGGTTGCGCTGCGCTCCGATTTGCCCATGCGCTTCGAGCTTAACCTTCTGTTGCCCATATTTTTTTTCGACCATACAATTAACCATCAACTACAATTATATTGACTCTATTATAAAAAAATTTTTTTTGCTTTTGCCGAATACACTTTAGTTCAATTTACTAATGTCATTTTTTTTCTTGCCTAGCCTTATTTATAATTATTAAAATGCACTTTAGCGAAATTTTGAGGTTTTTCTTTTATTTTGCTCAATAAGAAAAAAAATATTAACTGAATAGTTTATAAAATGAATTATTTTTGAAGAATTTTTGAGCCATTGTAAAAATATTAACTGACTAGTTTTAGTTAGGGAGCAAGAGGATCCCGCCCTGCCATGCTAACTCAACCACGAGGGGCTCGGTAATACTTCCCGAATTATTTTGTGAAGATTGGCTGCCAACCGCCGTCACCGTTGCTACCCGATATGTATTGCTAGAGTAGCTTCACCACAGTTCATGCTACACTTATGACCGATCGGTCGAAAATTAAGTTGTATGAAAAAACATTTGGTTTTTCAAGAGATCTTGACCAAACTCGGCACTTATTAGTTTTACTATACTCGTCACATATAGGAGAAATCATATTAAGTTCGGATCACTGTATCATATAGCTGCAATAGGAACGCTCGGTCGAAAACTAATTCGTATGAAAAAACATTTTGTTTTTCAAGATATCTAGAACAAACTCGGCATGTGTTGGTTTCGCTATACTCCTCCTATAAAGGCAATATTCTATTCAGATCGGAGCACTATATCATCATATCTGCCATAGGAACAATCGGTCGAAAATTAAGTTGTATAAAAATCATTTCGTTGTTTAAGATATCTAAACAGAATTCGGCATTTATTAGTTTGACCGATCGGTCAAAAATTAAGTTGTATGAAAAAAAATTTTGTTTTTCAAGATATCTAGAACAAACTCGGCATTTATTAGTGTTACTATACTCCTCACATATAGGCTAACTCATATTAAGATCAGATCACTATATTATATAGCTGCCATAGGACCGACCGGTCGAATATTAAGTTGTATGAAAAAACATTTTGTTTTTAAGATATCTTGACCAAACTCGGCATTTATTAGTTTAACTATACTCCTCACATATAGGCAAAATCCTATTGAGATTAAGTTGTATGAAAAAATTTTGTTTCTCAAGATGTCTTGAACAAACTCGGCATTTATTAGTTTTGCTATACTCCTCATATATAGGCAAAATCCTATAAAGATCGGAGCACTATATCATATAATTGCCATTCTTTATAGGATTTTGCCTATATATGAGGAGTATAGCAAAACTAATAAATGCCGAGTTTGTTCAAGACATCTTGAGAAACAAAATTTTTTCATACAACTTAATCTCAATAGGATTTTGCCTATAAAATTAAGTTGTATGTTACAACGTTTTGTTTTTCAAGATATTCTGACCAAACTCGCCGTTTATTAGTTTGACAATACTCCTTTTATATAGGCGAAATCTTATTAAGATCGGAGCACATATAGCTGCCATATGACCGATCAGTCAAAAATTAAGTTGTATGAAAAAACATTTTATTTTTCAAGATATCTTGACAAAATTCGGCATTAATTAGTTTTACTATACTCCTCACATATAGGCAAAATACTATTGAGATAAAGTTGTATGAAAAAATTTTGTTTCTCAAGATGTCTTGATCAAACTCGGAATTTATTAGTTTTGCTATACTCCTCATATATAGGCAAAATCCTATTAAGATCGGAACACTATATCATATAGCTACCATAGGAACGATCGGTCAAAAATTATGTTGTATGAAAAAACATTTTGTTTTTCAAGATATCTTGACCAAACTTCGACATTTATTAGTGTTACTATATTCCTCATATATAGGGAAAATCATATTAAGATCGGACCACTATATCGTATAGCTGACATAGGACCGATCGGTCGAAAATTAATTTGTATGAAAAAACATTTGTTTTTCAAGATATCTAGATCAAACTAGTCAATTTTGGTTTTGCTATACTCCTCATATAAAGGCAATATCCTATTAAGAACGGTGCACTATATCATATAGTTGCCATAGGAACGATCGGTCAAAAATTATGCAGTATGAAAAAACATTTTGTTTATCAAGATATCTTGAACAATCTCGCCATTTATTAGTTTTGCTATACTGCTCATATATAGGCAAAATCCTATTAAGATCGGAGCACTATATCCTATAGCTGCAATAGGAACGATCGGTCAATAATTGTGTTGTATGAAAAAACATTTTGTTTTTCAAGATGTCTTGAACAAACTCGGAATTTATTAGTTTTGCTATACTCCTCATATATAGGCAAAATCCTATTAAGATCGGAACACTATATCATATAGCTGCCGTAGGAACGATCGGACGAAAATTATGTTGCATGAAAAAATATTTTGTTTTTCAAGATATCTTGACCAAACCCGCCGTTTATTAGTATTACTATACTCCTCATATATAGGCAAAATCATATTAAGATCGGATCACTATATGATATAGCTGCCTTATGACCGATCTGTCGAAAATTAAGGTGTATGAAAAAACATTTGGTTTTTCAAGATATCTTGACCAAACTCGGCATTTATTAGTTTGACTATACTCTTCACATATAGGCAAAATCGTTTTAAGATCGGAGCACTATATCAAATAGCTGCCATTGGAACGATCGGTCGAAAATTAATTTGTATGAATAAACATTTTATTTTTCAAGATATCTTGACAAAATTCGGCATTAATTAGTTTTACTATACTCCTCACATATAGGCAAAATACTATTGAGATAAAGTTGTATGAAAAAATTTTGTTTCTCAAGATGTCTTGATCAAACTCGGCATTTATTAGTTTTGCTATACCTCTCATCTATAGGCAAAATCCTATTAAGATCGGAGCACTATATCATATAGCTGCCATAGGAACCATCGGTCAAAAAATTATGTTGTATGAAAAAACATTTTGTTTTTCAAGATATCTTGACCAAATTGGCAATATATAAGTGTTACTCTACTTCTCACATATAAGCGAAATCATATTAAGTTCGGACCACTATATCATATAGCTGCCATAGCAACGATCGGTCGAAAATTAAGTTGTATGAAATAACATTTTGTTTTTCCAGATATCTTGACCAAACTCGGCATTTATTAGTATTACTATACTCCTCATATATAGGCAAAATCATATTAAGATCGGATCACTATATGATATAGTTGCCTTATGACCGATCGGTCGAAAATTAAGTTGTATGAAAAAACATTTGGTTTTTCAAGAGATCTTGACCAAACTCGGCACTTATTAGTTTAACTATACTCCTCACATATTGGAGAAATCATATTAAGTTCGGACCACTGTATCAAATAGCTGCAATAGGAACGCTCGGTCGAAAATTAATTTGTATAAAAAAACATTTTGTTATTCAAGATATCTAGAACAAACTCAGCATTTATTAGTTTTGCTCCATTCCTCATATAAAGGCAATATCCTATTAAGATCGGAGCACTATATCATATAGCTGCCATAGGAACGATCGGTCGAAAATTAATTTGTATGAAAAAACATTTGTTTTTCAAGATATCTAGATCAAACTAGTCAATTTTGGTTTTGCTATACTCATATAAAGGCAATATCCTATTAAGAACAGTGCACTATATCATATAGTTGCCATAGGAACGATCGGTCAAAAATTATGCCGTATGAAAAAACATTTTGTTTCTCAAGATATCTTGAACAATCTCGGCATTTATTAGTTTTGCTATACTGCTCATATATAGGCAAAATCCTATTAAGATCGGAGCACTATATCCTATAGCTGCAATAGGAACGATCGGTCAATAATTGTGTTGTATGAAAAAACATTTTGTTTTTCAAGATGTCTTGAACAAACTCGGAATTTATTAGTTTTGCTATACTCCTCATATATAGGCAAAATCCTATTAAGATCGGAACACTATATCATATAGCTGCCGTAGGAACGATCGGACGAAAATTATGTTGCATGAAAAAATATTTTGTTTTTCAAGATATCTTGACAAAATACGCCATATATTAGTATTACTATACTCCTCATATATAGGCAAAATCATATTAAGATCGGATCACTATATGATATAGCTGCCTTATGACCGATCTGTCGAAAATTAAGGTGTATGAAAAAACATTTGGTTTTTCAAGATATCTTGACCAAACTCGGCATTTATTAGTTTGACTATACTCTTCACATATAGGCAAAATCGTTTTAAGATCGGAGCACTATATCAAATAGCTGCCATAGGAACGATCGGTCGAAAATTAATTTGTATGAATAAACATTTGTTTTTCAGGATATCTAGAACAAACTCGTCATTTATTGGTTTTGCTATACTCCTCATATAAAGGCAATATCCTATTAAGAACGGTGCACTATATCATATAGTTGCCATAGGAACGATCGGTCAAAAATTATGCCGTATGAAAAAACATTTTGTTTCTCAAGATATCTTGAACAATCTCGGCATTTATTAGTTTTGCTATACTGCTCATATATAGGCAAAATCCTATTAAGATCGGAGCACTATATCATATAGCTGCAATAGGAACGATCGGTCGGAAATTGTCTTCTATGAAAAATCATTTTGATTTTCAAGATATCTTGACCATACTCGGCATTTATTAGTTTGACTATAGTCCTCATGTTTAGGCGAAATCCTATTAATATCGGAGCACTATATTATATAACTGCCATAGGAACGTTCGGTCGAAAATTAAGTTGTATGAAAAAACATTTTTTTTTTTACCAAGATATCGTGACCAAACTCGGCATTTATTAGTTCTACTATACTCGTCACATATAGGCGAAATCATATTCAGTTCGGACCACTATACCACATAGCTGCCATAGGAATAATCGGTCGAAAATTAATTTGTATGAAAAAACATTTTGTTTTTCAAGATATCTAGAACAAATTCGGCATTTAATAGTTTTGCTATATTTCTCATATTAAGGCAATTACCTATTAAGATCGGAGCACTATGTCATATAGCTGCCATAGGAAGGATAGGTCGAAAATTATGTTCTATGCAAAAACATTTTGTTTTTCAAGATATCTTGACCAAACACGACATTTATTAGTATTACTATCCTCCTCATATATAGTCAAAATCTTATTAAGATCGGAACACTATATCATATAGCTGCCATAGGAACGATCGGTCAAAAATTATGTTCTATGCAAAAACATTTTGTTTTTCAAGATATCTTGACCAAACACCACATCTATTAGTTATACTATATTCCTCATATATAGGCAAAATCTTATTAAGATCAGAACACTATATCATATAACTGCCATAGGAACAGTCGGTCGAAAATTGGGTTGAATAAAAAAACATTTTGTTTTTCAAGATATCTTGACCAAATTCGGCAATTATTAGTTTTTCTATACTCCTCACATATAGGCAAAGTACTATTAAGATCGGAGCACTAAATCATATAGCTGCCATACGACCGATCGATCGAAAATTATGTTGTATGAAAAAACATTTTGTTTCTCAAGATATCTTGACCAAATTGCCCATATATTAGTGTTACGATACTCTTCACATATAAGCGAAATCATATGGCTGCAATAATAACAATCGGTCGAAAATTAATTTGTATGAAAAAACATTCTGTTTTTCAAGATATATAGAGCAAACTCGGCATTTATTAGTTTTGCCATACTCCCCATATAAAGGCAATATCCTATCATGATCGGAGCACTATATCAGATAGCTGCCATAGGAACGATCGGTCGAAAATTAAGTTGTATGAAAAAACATTTTGTTTCTCTAGATATCTTGAATAAACTCGGCATTTATTAGTTTTGCTATACTCCTCATATATAGGCAAAATCCTATTAAGATCGGAGCACTGTACCATATAGCTGACATAATAACGATCGGTCAAAAATTATGTTGTATGAAAAAACATTTTGTTTTTCAAGATATCTTGACAAAATACGCCATATATTAGTGTTACTATTCTCCTCATATGTAGGCAAAATCCTATTAAGATCGGAGGACTATATTATATAGCTGCCATAGGAACGATCGGTCGAAAATTAAGTTGTATGAAAAAACATTTTGTTTTTCAAGATATATTGTCCAAGCTCGGCATTTATTAGTTTTACTTTACTCCTCACATATAAGCGAAATCAGATTAAGTTCGGACCACTATATCATATAGCTGCCATAGAAACGATCGGTCGAAAATTAATTTGTATAAAAAAACATTTTGTTTTTCAAGATATCTTGAACAAACTCGGCATTTAACAGTTTTGCTATACTCCTCATATAGGCAATATCTTATTAATATCTGAGCACTACATCATATAGCTGTCATAGGAACGATCGGTCGAAAATTATGTTGTATGAAAAAACATTTTCTTTTTCAAGATATCTTGATCAAACTCGACATTTATTAGTGTGACTATATTTCTCATATATAGGCAAAATTATATTAAGATCGGATCACTAAATCATTAAGCTGCCATATGACTGATCGGTTGAAAATTAAGTTGTATGAAAAAATGTGTTGTTTCTCAAAATATCTTGAACAAACTTGCCATTTATTAGTGTTACTATACTCCTCATATACAGGCAAAATTATATTAAGATCGGATCACTATATTATATAGCTGACATAGGACCGATCGGTCGAAAATTAAGTTGTATGAAAAGATATTTGGTTTTTCAAGATATCTTGTCCAAGCTCGGCATTTATTAGTTTTACTATACTCCTCACATATAAGCGAAATCATATTATGTACTGACCACTATATCATAAAGCTGCTATAGGACCTATCGGTCGAAAACTAAATTGTATGAAAAGATATTTGGTTTTTCAGGATATCTTGACCAAACTCGGCATTTATTAGTTTGACTATACTCCTCATATAAAAGCAAAATCCTATTAAGTAAGGAGCACTATATCATATAGCTGCCATATGACCGATCGGCCGAAAATTAAGTTGTATGAAAAAACACTTTGTTTTTCAAGATATCTTGACAAAATTTGCCATATATTAGTGTAACTATATTCCTCATAAATAGGCAAAATAATATTAAGATCGGACCACTATATTATATAGCTGCCATAGGACCGATCGGTCGAAAATTAAGTTGTATGACAAAACATTTTGTTTTTCAAGATATCTTGTCCAAGCTCGGCATTTATTAGTTTTACTATACTCCTCACATATAGGCGAAATTATATTATGTACTGACCACTATATCATAAAGCTGCCATAGGACCTATCGGTCGAAAACTAAATTGTATGAAAAGATATTTGGTTTTTCAGGATATCTTGACCAAACTCGGCATTTATTAGTTTGACTGTACTCCTCATATAAAAGCAAAATCCTATTAAGTAAGGAGCACTATATCATATAGCTGCCATATGACCGATCGGTCGAAAATTAAGTTGTATAAAAAACATTTTGTTTTTCAAGATATCTTGACCAAACTCGACATTTATTAGTGATACTATACTCCTCATATATAGGCAAAATCCTATTAAGATCGGAGCACTATATCATATAGCTGCCATATAACGATCGGTCGAAAATTAAGTTGTATGAAAAAACATTTTGTTTTTCAAGATATCTTGACCAAACTCGGCATTTATTTGTTTGACTATACTCTTCATATACAGCCAAAATCCTATTGAGATCGGATCACTATATCATATAGCTGCCATATGACCGCTCGATCGAAAATTAAGTTGTATGAAAAAACATTTTGTTTTTCAAGATATCTTGACCAAACTTGGCATTTATTAGTTTTACTCTATTTCTCACATATAGCTGCCATAGCAACGATCAGTAGAATATTAATTTGTATAAGAAAACATTTTGTTATTCAAGATATATTAAACAAACTGGCATTTATAAGTTTTGCTATACTCCTATATATAGGCAATATCCTATTAAGATCGGAGCACTATATCATATAGCTGCCATAGGACCGATCGGTCGAAAATTATGTTGTATGAAAAAATATTTTGTTATTCAAGATATCTTGACCAAGCTCGACATTTATTAGTGTTACTTTATTCCTCATATATAGGCAAAATAATATTAAGACCGGACCACTATATCATATATCTGCCATAGGACCGATCGGTTGAAAATTTAGTTGTATGAAAATACATTTTCATTTTCAAGATATCTTGATCAAACTCGACATTTAGCAGTGTTACTATACTCCTTAAATATAGGCAAAATGATGTTAAGATCGGATCACTATATTATATAGCTGAAATAGGACCGATCGGTCAAAAATTAAGTTGTATGTAAAAACATTTTGTTTTTTAAGATATCTTGACAAAACTCGCCATATATTAGTTTTACTATACTCCTCATATATAGGCAAATTCCTATTAAGATTGGAGCTTTATATAATATAGCTGTCATAGCAATGATTGGTCGAAAATTAATTTGTAAAAAAAAACATTTTGTTTTTCAAGATATCTTGTCCAAACACGGCATTTATTAGTTTTACTATATTCCCCACATATAGGAGAAATCATATTAAGTTCGGATCACTATATCATATAGCTGCCATAGGAACCATCGCTCGAAAATTAATTTGTATAAAAAAACATTTTGTTTTTCAAGATATCTAGAAAAAACTCGGAATTTATTATGATCGGAGCACTATATCATATAGTTGCCATAGCTATGCTATACTAATATATATAGGCAATATCCTATTAAGATCGGAGCACTATATCATATAGCTGTCATAGGAACGATCGGTCGAAAATTATGTTGTATGAAAAAACATTGTATGAAAAAACATTTTGTTTTTCAAGATATCTTGACCAAACTGGACATTTATTAGTATTACTATATTCCTCATATATAGGCAAAATTCTATCACGATCGGACCACTATATCATATAGCTGCCATATGACCGATCGGTCGATAAATAAGTTGTATTAAAAAACATTTTCTTTTTCAAGATATCTTGATCAAACTCAACATTTATTAGTGTAACTATATTCCTCATACATAGGCAAAATGATATTAAGATCGGATCACTAAAGCATTTAGCTGCTATATGACCGATCGGTCGATAATTAAGTTGTATGAAAAAACATTTTCTTTTTCAACATATCTTGATCAAACTCGACATTTATTAGTGTTACTATACTCCTCATATATAGGAAAATGATATTAAGATTGGATCACTTTATTATATAGTTACCATAGGACTGATCGGTCGAAAATTAATTTGTATGAAAAAACATTTTGTTTTTCAAGATATCTTGAACAAACTCGGCATTTATCAGTTTCGCTATACTCCTCATATATAGGCAATATCCTATTAATATCGGAGCACTTCATCATATAGCTGCCATATGACCGATCGGTCGAAAATTAAGTTGTATGAAAAAACACTTTGTTTTTCAAGATATCTTGACAAAATTCGCCATATATTAGTATAACTATATTCCTCATAAATAGGGAAAATCCTATTAAGATGGGAGCACTATATTATATAGCTGCCATAGCAACGATCGGTCGAAAAATAATTTGTATTTAAAAACATTTTGTTTTTCAAGATATCTTGAAAAAACTCGGCATTTATTAGTTTTGCTATACTTCTCACATATAAGCGAACTCATATTAAGTTCGGACCACTATATCATATAGCTGCCATAGCAACGCTCCGTCGAAAATTAATTTGTATGAAAAAACATTTTGTTTTTCAAGATATCTTGAACAAACTCGGCATTTATCAGTTTCGCTATACTCCTCATATATAGGCAATATCCTATTAATATCGGAGCACTTCATCATATAGCTGCCATATGACCGATCGGTCGAAAATTAAGTTGTATGAAAAAACACTTTGTTTTTCAAGATATCTTGACAAAATTTGCCCTATATTAGTGTAACTATATTCCTCATAAATAGGCAAAATAATATTAAGATCGGACCACTATATTATATAGCTGCCATAGGACCGATCGGTCGAAAATTAAGTTGTATGACAAAACATTTTGTTTTTCAAGATTCTTGTCCAAGCTCGGCATTTATTAGTTTTACTATACTCCTCACATATAGGCGAAATTATATTATGTACTGACCACTATATCATAAAGCTGCCATAGGACCTATCGGTCGAAAACTAAATTGTATGAAAAGATATTTGGTTTTTCAGGATATCTTGACCAAACTCGGCATTTATTAGTTTGACTATACTCCTCATATAAAAGCAAAATCCTATTAAGTAAGGAGCACTATATCATATAGCTGCCATATGACCGATCGGTCGAAAATTAAGTTGTATGAAAAAACACTTTGTTTTTCAAGATATCTTGACAAAATTTGCCATATATTAGTGTAACTATATTCCTCATAAATAGGCAAAATAATATTAAGATCGGACCACTATATTATATAGCTGCCATAGGACCGATCGGTCGAAAATTAAGTTGTATGACAAAACATTTTGTTTTTCAAGATATCTTGTCCAAGCTCGGCATTTATTAGTTTTACTATACTCCTCACATATAGGCGAAATTATATTATGTACTGACCACTATATCATAAAGCTGCCATAGGACCTATCGGTCGAAAACTAAATTGTATGAAAAGATATTTGGTTTTTCAGGATATCTTGACCAAACTCGGCATTTATTAGTTTGACTATACTCCTCATATAAAAGCAAAATCCTATTAAGTAAGGAGCACTATATCATATAGCTGCCATATAACGATCGGTCGAAAATTAAGTTGTATGAAAAAACATGTTTCGCAAAATATCTTGAACAAACTTGCTATTTATTACTGTTACTATACTCCTCATATATAGGCAAAATGATATTAAACTCGGATCACTATATTATATAGCTGCCATAGGACCGATCGGTCGAAAATTAAGTTGTATGAAAAAACACTTTGTTTTTCAAGATATCTTGACAAAATTCGCCATATATTAGTATAACTATATTCCTCATAAATAGGGAAAATCCTATTAAGATGGGAGCACTATATTATATAGCTGCCATAGCAACGATCGGTCGAAAAATAATTTGTATTTAAAAACATTTTGTTTTTCAAGATATCTTGAAAAAACTCGGCATTTATTAGTTTTGCTATACTTCTCACATATAAGCGAAATCATATTAAGTTCGGACCACTATATCATATAGCTGCCATAGCAACGCTCCGTCGAAAATTAATTTGTATGAAAAAACATTTTGTTTTTCAAGATATCTTGAACAAACTCTCATTTATCAGTTTTGCTATACTCCTCATATATAGGCAATATCCTATTAAGATCGGAGCACTATATCATATAGCTACCATAGGAACGATCGGTCGAAAATTATGTTGTATGAAAAAACATTTTGTTTTTCAAGATATCTTGACCAAACTTCGACATTTATTAGTGTTACTATATTCCTCATATATAGGGAAAATCATATTAAGATCGGACCACTATATCGTATAGCTGCCATAGGACCGATCGGTCGATAATTAAGTTGTATGAAAAAACATTTTCTTTTTCAAGATATCTTGATCAAATTCGACATTTATTAGTGTTACTATACTCCTCATATATAGGCAAAATGATATAAAGATTGGATCACTTTATTATATAGTTACCATAGGACTGATCGGTCGAAAATTAAGTTGTATGAAAAAACATTTTGTTTTTCAAGATATCTTGACCAAACTCGGCATTTATTTGTTTGACTATACTCTTCATATACAGCCAAAATCCTATTGAGATCGGATCACTATATCATATAGCTGCCATATGACCGCTCGATCGAAAATTAAGTTGTATGAAAAAACATTTTGTTTTTCAAGATATCTTGACCAAACTTGGCATTTATTAGTTTTACTCTATTTCTCACATATAGCTGCCATAGCAACGATCAGTAGAATATTAATTTGTATGAGAAAACATTTTGTTATTCAAGATATATTAAACAAACTGGCATTTATAAGTTTTGCTATACTCCTATATATAGGCAATATCCTATTAAGATCGGAGCACTATATCATATAGCTGCCATAGGACCGATCGGTCGAAAATTATGTTGTATGAAAAAATATTTTGTTATTCAAGATATCTTGACCAAGCTCGACATTTATTAGTGTTACTTTATTCCTCATATATAGGCAAAATAATATTAAGACCGGACCACTATATCATATATCTGCCATAGGACCGATCGGTTGAAAATTTAGTTGTATGAAAATACATTTTCATTTTCAAGATATCTTGATCAAACTCGACATTTAGCAGTGTTACTATACTCCTTATATATAGGCAAAATGATATTAAGATCGGATCACTATATTATAGAGCTGCCATAGGACCGATCGGTCAAAAATTAAGTTGTATGTAAAAACATTTTGTTTTTTAAGATATCTTGACAAAACTCGCCATATATTAGTTTTTCTATACTCCTCATATATAGGCAAATTCCTATTAAGATTGGAGCTTTATATAATATAGCTGTCATAGCAACGATTGGTCGAAAATTAATTTGTAAAAAAAAACATTTTGTTTTTCAAGATATCTTGTCCAAACACGGCATTTATTAGTTTTACTATATTCCCCACATATAGGAGAAATCATATAAAGTTCGGATCACTATATCATATAGCTGCCATAGGAACCATCGCTCGAAAATTAATTTGTATAAAAAAACATTTTGTTTTTCAAGATATCTAGAAAAAACTCGGAATTTATTATGATCGGAGCACTATATCATATAGTTGCCATAGCTATGCTATACTAATATATATAGGCAATATCCTATTAAGATCGGAGCACTATATCATATAGCTGTCATAGGAACGATCGGTCGAAAATTATGTTGTATGAAAAAACATTGTATGAAAAAACATTTTGTTTTTCAAGATATCTTGACCAAACTGGACATTTATTAGTATTACTATATTCCTCATATATAGGCAAAATTCTATCACGATCGGACCACTATATCATATAGCTGCCATATGACCGATCGGTCGATAAATAAGTTGTATTAAAAAACATTTTCTTTTTCAAGATATCTTGATCAAACTCGACATTTATTAGTGTAACTATATTCCTCATATATAGGCAAAATGATATTAAGATCGGATCACTAAAGCATTTAGCTGCTATATGACCGATCGGTCGATAATTAAGTTGTATGAAAAAACATTTTCTTTTTCAAGATATCTTGATCAAACTCGACATTTATTAGTGTTACTATACTCCTCATATATAGGAAAATGATATTAAGATTGGATCACTTTATTATATAGTTACCATAGGACTGATCGGTCGAAAATTAATTTGTATGAAAAAACATTTTTTTTTTCAAGATATCTTGAACAAACTCGGCATTTATCAGTTTCGCTATACTCCTCATATATAGGCAATATCCTATTAATATCGGAGCACTTCATCATATAACTGTCATAGGAACGATCGGTCGAAAATTATGTTGTATGAAAAAACATTTTGTTTTTCAAGATATCTTGACCAAACTCGACATTTATTAGTATAACTATATTCCTCATATATACTCAAAATTCTATTACGATCGGACCACTATATCATATAGCTGCCATAGGAACGATCGGTAGAATATTAATTTGTGTGAAAAAACATTTGGTTATGCAAGATATCTTGAACAAACTGGCATTCATAAGTTTTGCTATACTCCTCATATATAGGCAATATCCTATTAAGATCGGAGCACTATATCATATATCTGCTATAGGACCGATCGGTTGATAATTTAGTTGTATGAAAATACATTTTCATTTTCAAGATATCTTGATCAACTCGACATTTAGCAGTGTTACTATACTCCTCATATATAGGCAAAATGATATTAAGATCGGATCACTATATTATATAGCTGCCATAGGACCGATCGGTCAAAAATTAAGTTGTATGTAAAAACATTTTGTTTTTAAGATATCTTGACAAAGCTCGCCAGATATTAGTGTTACTATACTCCTCATATATAGGCAAATTCCTATTAAGATTGGAGCACTATATTATATAGCTGTCATAGCAACGATTGGTCGAAAATTAATTTGTAAAAAAAAACATTTTGTTTTTCAAGATATCTTGTCCAAACACGGCATTTATTAGTTTTACTATACTCCCAACATATAGGAGAAATCATATTAAGTTCGGATCACTATATCATAGCTGTCATAGGAACCATCGCTCGAAAATTAATTTGTATGAAAAAACATTTTGTTTTTCAAGATACCTAGAACAAACTCGGAATTTATTAGTTTTGCTATACTCCCCATATAAAGGCAACATCCTATTATGATCGGAGCACTATATCATATAGCTGCCATAGGAACAATCGGTCGATAATTAAGTTGTATGAAAAAACATTTTCTTTTTTCAAGATATCTTGATCAAACTCGACATTTATTAGTGTTACTATACTCCTCATATATAGGAAAATGATATTAAGATTGGATTACTTATTATATTGTTACCATAGGACTGATCGGTCAAAAATTAAGTTGTATGAAAAAACATTTTGTTTTTCAAGATACCTAGAACAAACTCGGAATTTATTAGTTTTGCTATACTCCTCATATAAAGGCAACATCCTATTATGATCGGAGCACTATATCATATAGCTGCCATAGGAACGATCGGACGAAAATTATGTTGTATGAAAAAACATTTTGTTTTTCAAGATATCTTGACCAAACTCGACCTTTATTAGTTTAACTATATATATAACTATTCCTCATATATAGCCAAAACTCTTTTAAGATCGGAGCACTATATCATATAGCTGCCATAGGAACAACCGATCGAAAATTAAGTAGCTTAAAAAAATATTTTGTTTTTCAAGATATCTTGACCAAATTCGGCATTTATTAGTTTTACTATACTCCTCACATATAGGCAAAATCCTATTAAGATCGGAGCACTATATCATATAGCTGCCATATGACCGATCGATCGAAAATTAAGTTGTATGAAAAAATATTTTGTTTCTCTAGATATCTTGAACAAACTCGGAATTTATTAGTTTTGCTATACTCCTCATATATAGGCAAAATCCTATTAAGATCGGAGCACTGTATCATATAGCTGCCATAGGAACGATCGGTCAAAAATTATGTTGTGTGAAAAAACATGCTGTTTTTCAAGATATCTTGACAAAATTCGCCATATATCAGTGTTACTATACTCCTCATATATAGGCAAAATCCTATTAAGATCGGAGCACTATATTATATAGCTGCCATAGGAACGGTCGGTCGAAAATTAAGCTGTATGAAAAAACATTTTGTTTTTCAAGATATCTTGACCAAACTTCGACATTTATTAGTGTTACTATATTCCTCATATATAGGGAAAATCATATTAAGATCGGACCACTATATCGTATAGCTGACATAGGACCGATCGGTCGAAAATTAAGTTGTATGAAAAGATATTTGGTTTTTCAAGATATCTTGTCCAAGCTCGGCATTTATTAGTTTTACTATACTCCTCATATAAAAGCAAAATCCTATTAAGTAAGGAGCACTATATCATATAGCTGCCATATGACCGATCGGTCGAGAATTAAGTTGTATGAAAAAACACTTTGTTTTTCAAGATATCTTGACAAAATTTGCCCTATATTAGTGTAACTATATTCCTCATAAATAGGCAAAATAATATTAAGATCGGACCACTATATTATATAGCTGCCATAGGACCGATCGGTCGAAAATTAAGTTGTATGACAAAACATTTTGTTTTTCAAGATTCTTGTCCAAGCTCGGCATTTATTAGTTTTACTATACTCCTCACATATAGGCGAAATTATAATATGTACTGACCACTATATCATAAAGCTGCCATAGGACCTATCGGTCGAAAACTAAATTGTATGAAAAGATATTTGGTTTTTCAGGATATCTTGACCAAACTCGGCATTTATTAGTTTGACTATACTCCTCATATAAAAGCAAAATCCTATTAAGTAAGGAGCACTATATCATATAGCTGCCATATGACCGATCGGTCGAAAATTAAGTTGTATGAAAAAACACTTTGTTTTTCAAGATATCTTGACAAAATTTGCCATATATTAGTGTAACTATATTCCTCATAAATAGGCAAAATAATATTAAGATCGGACCACTATATTATATAGCTGCCATAGGACCGATCGGTCGAAAATTAAGTTGTATGACAAAACATTTTGTTTTTCAAGATATCTTGTCCAAGCTCGGCATTTATTAGTTTTACTATACTCCTCACATATAGGCGAAATTATATTATGTACTGACCACTATATCATAAAGCTGCCATAGGACCTATCGGTCGAAAACTAAATTGTATGAAAAGATATTTGGTTTTTCAGGATATCTTGACCAAACTCGGCATTTATTAGTTTGACTATACTCCTCATATAAAAGCAAAATCCTATTAAGTAAGGAGCACTATATCATATAGCTGCCATATAACGATCGGTCGAAAATTAAGTTGTATGAAAAAACATGTTTCGCAAAATATCTTGAACAAACTTGCTATTTATTACTGTTACTATACTCCTCATATATAGGCAAAATGATATTAAACTCGGATCACTATATTATATAGCTGCCATAGGACCGATCGGTCGAAAATTAAGTTGTATGAAAAAACACTTTGTTTTTCAAGATATCTTGACAAAATTCGCCATATATTAGTATAACTATATTCCTCATAAATAGGGAAAATCCTATTAAGATGGGAGCACTATATTATATAGCTGCCATAGCAACGATCGGTCGAAAAATAATTTGTATTTAAAAACATTTTGTTTTTCAAGATATCTTGAAAAAACTCGGCATTTATTAGTTTTGCTATACTTCTCACATATAAGCGAAATCATATTAAGTTCGGACCACTATATCATATAGCTGCCATAGCAACGCTCCGTCGAAAATTAATTTGTATGAAAAAACATTTTGTTTTTCAAGATATCTTGAACAAACTCTCATTTATCAGTTTTGCTATACTCCTCATATATAGGCAATATCCTATTAAGATCGGAGCACTATATCATATAGCTACCATAGGAACGATCGGTCGAAAATTATGTTGTATGAAAAAACATTTTGTTTTTCAAGATATCTTGACCAAACTTCGACATTTATTAGTGTTACTATATTCCTCATATATAGGGAAAATCATATTAAGATCGGACCACTATATCGTATAGCTGCCATAGGACCGATCGGTCGATAATTAAGTTGTATGAAAAAACATTTTCTTTTTCAAGATATCTTGATCAAATTCGACATTTATTAGTGTTACTATACTCCTCATATATAGGCAAAATGATATAAAGATTGGATCACTTTATTATATAGTTACCATAGGACTGATCGGTCGAAAATTAAGTTGTATGAAAAAACATTTTGTTTTTCAAGATATCTTGACCAAACTCGGCATTTATTTGTTTGACTATACTCTTCATATACAGCCAAAATCCTATTGAGATCGGATCACTATATCATATAGCTGCCATATGACCGCTCGATCGAAAATTAAGTTGTATGAAAAAACATTTTGTTTTTCAAGATATCTTGACCAAACTTGGCATTTATTAGTTTTACTCTATTTCTCACATATAGCTGCCATAGCAACGATCAGTAGAATATTAATTTGTATGAGAAAACATTTTGTTATTCAAGATATATTAAACAAACTGGCATTTATAAGTTTTGCTATACTCCTATATATAGGCAATATCCTATTAAGATCGGAGCACTATATCATATAGCTGCCATAGGACCGATCGGTCGAAAATTATGTTGTATGAAAAAATATTTTGTTATTCAAGATATCTTGACCAAGCTCGACATTTATTAGTGTTACTGTATTCCTCATATATAGGCAAAATAATATTAAGACCGGACCACTATATCATATATCTGCCATAGGACCGATCGGTTGAAAATTTAGTTGTATGAAAATACATTTTCATTTTCAAGATATCTTGATCAAACTCGACATTTAGCAGTGTTACTATACTCCTTATATATAGGCAAAATGATATTAAGATCGGATCACTATATTATAGAGCTGCCATAGGACCGATCGGTCAAAAATTAAGTTGTATGTAAAAACATTTTGTTTTTTAAGATATCTTGACAAAACTCGCCATATATTAGTTTTTCTATACTCCTCATATATAGGCAAATTCCTATTAAGATTGGAGCTTTATATAATATAGCTGTCATAGCAACGATTGGTCGAAAATTAATTTGTAAAAAAAACATTTTGTTTTTCAAGATATCTTGTCCAAACACGGCATTTATTAGTTTTACTATATTCCCCACATATAGGAGAAATCATATTAAGTTCGGATCACTATATCATATAGCTGCCATAGGAACCATCGCTCGAAAATTAATTTGTATAAAAAAACATTTTGTTTTTCAAGATATCTAGAAAAAACTCGGAATTTATTATGATCGGAGCACTATATCATATAGTTGCCATAGCTATGCTATACTAATATATATAGGCAATATCCTATTAAGATCGGAGCACTATATCATATAGCTGTCATAGGAACGATCGGTCGAAAATTATGTTGTATGAAAAAACATTGTATGAAAAAACATTTTGTTTTTCAAGATATCTTGACCAAACTGGACATTTATTAGTATTACTATATTCCTCATATATAGGCAAAATTCTATCACGATCGGACCACTATATCATATAGCTGCCATATGACCGATCGGTCGATAAATAAGTTGTATTAAAAAACATTTTCTTTTTCAAGATATCTTGATCAAACTCGACATTTATTAGTGTAACTATATTCCTCATATATAGGCAAAATGATATTAAGATCGGATCACTAAAGCATTTAGCTGCTATATGACCGATCGGTCGATAATTAAGTTGTATGAAAAAACATTTTCTTTTTCAAGATATCTTGATCAAACTCGACATTTATTAGTGTTACTATACTCCTCATATATAGGAAAATGATATTAAGATTGGATCACTTTATTATATAGTTACCATAGGACTGATCGGTCGAAAATTAATTTGTATGAAAAAACATTTTGTTTTTCAAGATATCTTGAACAAACTCGGCATTTATCAGTTTCGCTATACTCCTCATATATAGGCAATATCCTATTAATATCGGAGCACTTCATCATATAACTGTCATAGGAACGATCGGTCGAAAATTATGTTGTATGAAAAAACATTTTGTTTTTCAAGATATCTTGACCAAACTCGACATTTATTAGTATAACTATATTCCTCATATATACTCAAAATTCTATTACGATCGGACCACTATATCATATAGCTGCCATAGGAACGATCGGTAGAATATTAATTTGTGTGAAAAAACATTTGGTTATGCAAGATATCTTGAACAAACTGGCATTCATAAGTTTTGCTATACTCCTCATATATAGGCAATATCCTATTAAGATCGGAGCACTATATCATATATCTGCTATAGGACCGATCGGTTGATAATTTAGTTGTATGAAAATACATTTTCATTTTCAAGATATCTTGATCAACTCGACATTTAGCAGTGTTACTATACTCCTCATATATAGGCAAAATGATATTAAGATCGGATCACTATATTATATAGCTGCCATAGGACCGATCGGTCAAAAATTAAGTTGTATGTAAAAACATTTTGTTTTTAAGATATCTTGACAAAGCTCGCCAGATATTAGTGTTACTATACTCCTCATATATAGGCAAATTCCTATTAAGATTGGAGCACTATATTATATAGCTGTCATAGCAACGATTGGTCGAAAATTAATTTGTAAAAAAAAACATTTTGTTTTTCAAGATATCTTGTCCAAACACGGCATTTATTAGTTTTACTATACTCCCAACATATAGGAGAAATCATATTAAGTTCGGATCACTATATCATAGCTGTCATAGGAACCATCGCTCGAAAATTAATTTGTATGAAAAAACATTTTGTTTTTCAAGATACCTAGAACAAACTCGGAATTTATTAGTTTTGCTATACTCCCCATATAAAGGCAACATCCTATTATGATCGGAGCACTATATCATATAGCTGCCATAGGAACAATCGGTCGATAATTAAGTTGTATGAAAAAACATTTTCTTTTTTCAAGATATCTTGATCAAACTCGACATTTATTAGTGTTACTATACTCCTCATATATAGGAAAATGATATTAAGATTGGATTACTTATTATATTGTTACCATAGGACTGATCGGTCAAAAATTAAGTTGTATGAAAAAACATTTTGTTTTTCAAGATACCTAGAACAAACTCGGAATTTATTAGTTTTGCTATACTCCTCATATAAAGGCAACATCCTATTATGATCGGAGCACTATATCATATAGCTGCCATAGGAACGATCGGACGAAAATTATGTTGTATGAAAAAACATTTTGTTTTTCAAGATATCTTGACCAAACTCGACCTTTATTAGTTTAACTATATATATAACTATTCCTCAT
Organism: Drosophila virilis; assembly: GCF_030788295.1. Lineage (NCBI taxonomy): Eukaryota > Metazoa > Arthropoda > Insecta > Diptera > Drosophilidae > Drosophila > Drosophila virilis. The sequence continues at coordinate 196,678 of NW_027212867.1, read as the reverse complement.
ATATAGCCAAAACTCTTTTAAGATCGGAGCACTATATCATATAGCTGCCATAGGAACAACCGATCGAAAATTAAGTAGCTTAAAAAAATATTTTGTTTTTCAAGATATCTTGACCAAATTCGGCATTTATTAGTTTTACTATACTCCTCACATATAGGCAAAATCCTATTAAGATCGGAGCACTATATCATATAGCTGCCATATGACCGATCGATCGAAAATTAAGTTGTATGAAAAAATATTTTGTTTCTCTAGATATCTTGAACAAACTCGGAATTTATTAGTTTTGCTATACTCCTCATATATAGGCAAAATCCTATTAAGATCGGAGCACTGTATCATATAGCTGCCATAGGAACGATCGGTCAAAAATTATGTTGTGTGAAAAAACATGCTGTTTTTCAAGATATCTTGACAAAATTCGCCATATATCAGTGTTACTATACTCCTCATATATAGGCAAAATCCTATTAAGATCGGAGCACTATATTATATAGCTGCCATAGGAACGGTCGGTCGAAAATTAAGCTGTATGAAAAAACATTTTGTTTTTCAAGATATATTGTCCAAGCTCGGCATTTATTAGTTTTACTATACTCCTCACATATAAGCGAAATCATATTAAGTACGGACCACTATATCATATAGCTGCCATAGGAACGATCGGTCGAAGATTATATTTTATGAAAACACATTTTGTTTTTCAAGATATCTTGAACAAACTCGGCATTTATCAGTTTTGCTATACTCCTCATATATAGGCAATATCCTATTAATGTCGGAGCACTACATCATATAGCTGTCATAGGAACGATCGGTCGAAAATTAGCTTGTAAGAAAAAACATTTTGTTTTTCAAGATATCTTGACAAAACCGGACATTTATTAGTATTACTACATTCCTCATATATAAGCAAAATTCTATTACGATCGGAATACTATATCATATAGCTGTCATATGAGCGATCGGTCGATAATTCAGTTGTATTAAAAAACATTTTCTTTTTCAAGATATCTTGATCAAACTCGACATTTATTAGTGTAACTATATTCCTCATATATAGGCAAAATGATATTAAGATCGGATCACTAAAGCATTTAGCTGCTATATGACCGATCGGTCGAAAATTAAGTTGTATGAAATAACATATTGTATCTCAAAATATCTTGAACAAACTTGCCATTTATAAGTGTTACTATACTCCTCATATATAGGCAAAATCCTATTAAGATCGGAGCACTATATTATATAGCTGCCATAGGAACGATCGGTCGAAAATTAAGTTGTATGAAAAAACATTTTGTTTTTCAAGATATCTTGTCCAAGCTCGGCATTTGTTAGTTTTACAGTACTCCTCAAATATAAGCGAAATCATATTAAGTACGGACCACTATATCATATAGCTACCATAGGACCTATCGGTCGAAAACTAAATTGTATAAAAAGACATTGTGTTTTTCAGGATATCTTTACCAACCTCGGCATTTATTAGTTTGACTATACTCCTCATATATAGGCAAAATCCTATTAAGATAGGAGCACTATATCATAGAGCTGCAATATCACGATCTGTCGAAAATTAAGTTGTATGAAAAAACATGATGTTTCGCAAAATATCTTGAACAAACTCGGAATTTATTAGTTTTGCTATACTCCTCATATATAGGCAAAATCCTATTAAGATCGGACCACTGTATTATATAGCTGCCATAGGAACGATCGGTCAAAAATTATGTTGTGTTAATAAACATTTTGTTTATCAAGATATCTTGACAAAATTCGCCATATATTAGTGTTACTATACTCCTCATATATAGGCAAAATCCCATTAAGATCGGAGCACTATATTATATAGCTGCTATAGGAACGATCGGTCGAAAATTAATTTGTATGAAAAAACATTTTGTTTTTCAAGATATCTTGAACAAACTCGGACTTTATCAGTTTTGCTATACTCATCATATATAGGCAATATCCTATTAATATCGGAGCACTTCATCATATAGCTGTCATAGGAACGATCGGTCGAAAATTATGTTGTATGAAAAAACATTTTGATTTTCAAGATATTTTGACCAAACTCGACATTTATTAGTATAACTATATTCCTCAAATATAGGCAAAATTAAATTACGATCGGACCACTATATCATATAGCTGCCATAGGACCGATCGGTCCATAATTAAGCTGTATGAAAAAACATTTTCTTTTTCAAGATATCTTGATCAAACTCGACATTTATTAGTGTTACTATACTACTCATATATAGGAAAATGATATTAAGATTGGATCCTATTATTATATAGTTACCATAGGACTGATCGGTCGAAAATTAAGTTGTATGAAAAAACATTTTGTTTTTCAAGATATCTTGACCAAACTTGGCATTTATTAGTTTTACTATATTTCTTACATATAAGCGAAATCATATTAAGTTCATACCACTATAGCATATAGCTGCCATAGGAACGATCGGTAGAATATTAATTTGTATGAAAAAACATTTTGATATGCAAGATATCTTGAACAAACTGGCATTTATAAGTTTTGCTATACTCCTCATTTATAGGCAATATCCTATTAAGATCGGAGCACTATATCATATAGCTGCCATAGGAACGATCGGTCGAAAATTAGGCTGTATGAAAAAACATTTTGTTTTTCAAGATATATTGTCCAAGCTCGGCATTTATTAGTTTTACTATACTCCTCACATATAAGCGAAATCATATTAAGTACGGACCACTATATCATATAGCTGCCATAGGCACGATCGGTCGAAAATTATATTTTATGAAAAAACATTTTGTTTTTCAAGATATCTTGAACAAACTCGGCATTTATCATTTTTGCTATACTCCTCATATATAGCCAATATCCTATTAATGTCGGAGCACTACATCATATAGCTGTCATAGGAACGATCGGTCGAAAATTATGTTGTATGAAAAAACATTTTGTATTTCAAGATATCTTGTCCAAACCGGACATTTATTAGTATTACTATATTCCTCATATATAGGCAAAATTCTATTACGATCGGACCACTATATCATATAGCTGCCATATGACCGATCGGTCGATAATTCAGTTGTATTAATAAACATTTTCTTTTTCAAGATATCTTGATCAAACTCGACATTTATTAGTGTAACTATATTCCTCATATATAGGCAAAATGATATTAAGATTGGATCACTTTATTATATAGTTACCATAGGACTGATCGGTCTAAAATTAAGTTGTATGAAAAAACATTTTGTTTTTCAAGATATCTTGACCAAACTTGGCATTTATTAGTTTTACTATATTTCTCACATATAAGCGAAATCATATTAAGTTCATACCACTATATCATATAGCTGCCATAGGAACGATCGGTAGAATATTAATATGTATGAAAAAACATTTTGTTATGCAAGATATCTTGAACAAACTGGCATTTATAAGTTTTGCTATACTCTTCATATATAGGCAAAATACTATTGAGATCGGAGCACTATATCATATAGCTGCCATAGGCACGATCGGTCGAAAATTATGATGTATGAAAAAACATTTTGTTTTTCAAGATATCTTGACCAAACTCGACCTTTATTAGTATAACTATATATATAACTATTCCTCATATATAGGCAAACTCTTTTAAGATCGGAGCACTATATCATATTGCTGCCATAGGAACAACCGGTCGAAAATGAAGTAGCTGAAAAAAACATGTTGTTTTTCAAATCGACCAAATTCGGCATTTATTAGTTTAACTATACTCCTCACATATAGGCAAAATCCTATTAAGATCGGAGCACTATATCATATAGCTGCCATATGATCGATCGATCGAAAATTAAGTTGTATGAAAAAAACATTTTGTTTCTATCTTGAACAAACTCGGAATTTATTAGTTTTGATATACTCCTCATATATAGGCAAAATCCTATTAAAATCGGAGCACTGTATCATATAGCTGCCATAGGAACGATCGGTCAAAAATTATGTTGTGTGAAAAAACATTTTGTTTTTCAAGATATCTTGACAAAATTCGCATTTATTGTAAGGTAGCTTCTGGCCGGAGTAAAGTTCTCAGTCTTACCAGGTCTAGCGAGTTAGAAGTTATTTATAATTTCGCTGGGAGAGCGGGCTTAAGGGGGGGTGAGTATCCTGACCAAACCAAACCCAGATTCACCTCTACACACCTACACCATCGGGCCGTGGCCTCGTATCATCTATGCTAGCGGGCCGTGGCCTCGCTCCAACCACACTAGCGGGCCGTGGCCTCGCACCAACTCCACTACCTAAACACTCTATCTTTCTGCCGGGCCGTGGCCTCGTACCACTATGCTAGCGGACCGTGGCCTCGCACCAACTACACTGGCGGGCCATGGCCTCGCACCAACTACACTAGCGGGCCGTGGCCTCGCACCAACTCCACTACCTAAACACCAACCGGCAATGCCCACCCCGGAGCCACAATCTCGTACCGCATGCCCCTCGTTCGAGGTTAGGTCGAACACCGGTTAGCTCCGAGGTTAAGGTAAGCCGGGTTACCAAGAAACAGGGAATAATCCAACACTTTCTAGGTAATTACAACGTTGGCTCTTTATTCACCATTATTCATTCCGACCTTATCGTAAATCCTAAGCTAAACCCTGCCGCACTGTTTTCTGGAGCTCTAGCGCTCCACTATACCATCTATGATTTCGTTTACCTCGCGCAGCACTTCTACTCACCCTTAACGTTCGATCACAAGTGCCGGCACGCTCGCCGGCAAGCCATGCGCTCGCTTTGGCTGCTTAACCTCGCCGCGAGCTTTCGCAACTTTGCCTCGGAGCTTTCGCTCTTCGCCGCCGAATTGAAGTTGCGCTCTCAAAGACGGTGTTGAGCAACCGATCGACAACGAACGGTTGCAGCGGCGGCCGGCGGTTAAATTCAAATTTCCTACTTAAATCAATTATAATATTCGCGGCTCCTTGCCTCTTTGCTACCAATCGAACTGATTATATTACTGATGGCTCCTTGCCTCTTATTGCACTAAGATCTTAACCTAATATAATTAATACTTATAACTAAAGAAAATTAATGCGTTGTCCCGCCAGCGGCTCCTTGCCGTAATTTGGCCAAAGGGATGACGGCTCCTTGCCGTGAAAACTGTGGGGTGGCTGGTTTCCTTAGCCGCCTCACGCCCTCTCCTCACTTCGGACAAGTGACGGTCACGTCGCCTTTCGCGTTCAGCGTAACACTGACTCGCTCTCCCCGTCTGACACGTGGAACCGAGTACGTAGGCACCGGAAGCGGCGGATTCGCGCCTCTCTGGCGATTAGGTCAACCACGCCCGACGACAACGGTGTTCCAAGGGGAAACACCTTCCAGACTGAGGGGGCGGAATCGGACACGGGTTCCTCGACAGGGTCCTCCGGTTTTACCCCGTCAGCACTGTGGGCGATCGTGTCGACCTCGGTGTCGGCGAATCGTGAAGGAACCTTTTCGGGATGGCGCCTTGCCTTCTTGGCCGAACCAGGCGTCTTCTAACTCCCGCCGGGCGATGGTGTCGGGTGTCTCGTCGCGGGCAACAGGCACGAGCGCGGGCATCTCGTCCTCGTCGTCCAGCCACTGCTCCTCCGATTCCTTAAGAAAGGTTTCGTCTGGCGCCTCGGCGCGGGTTGGGGAAACGGCCGAGTTCGCCGCGTCCTTGGTTCTGAGATGGTGCTCCTCCACGACCATCTGGCAGACCGCAATCGGTATCGGCCAGGGTTCGGGATGTCCTCCTCGAGAAGCGATCTGGCAGCGGCGGTTTTCCTTCCCGAGCTGGGGAGGACCCTCCTTGCGCTCGCGGGGCGAACGCGGCACGCACCGCTGCGATCCTTCGGGCCTCTCGGTCTCCGTGCGAAGCCTCTTCGTGGCCGGCGAGGATGCTCCCTCGGGGCTGGGTCGGCGATGGCCTCCACTCCGGCGACGCTCGCCCCTGGCGGCTCTCCGTCGACGATGGCGGCTGCGTCGGCGCTTTCCGCCGGGGCCTTCTTCGGCACCCCCCCATTCGCGCTTTGTGGGGCTTGGTAGGTACCGCAGCGTTATCCTGGGAAACTGGCTGCCCGGGTCTACCTCCAGACGGTGGGTGGTAAAGCGGCGACGGAATTCCGGCTCGTCCTCCGTTGACAGGTCCCCTCCCACTAAGGGTTCTGGGTCGAGGCTCAGCGGGTCTGCTTCCCCGTCGTTTGCGCGGGTACCGTTCGGCACCTCCGTCGGTGGCGACTCCGCGTCTCCGGCCGACGGGGATATCTTTTCTCCTACCGCCTCCACGTCCTGCGCTGGTGGTATGTGCTCCTCCGTTCCGAACGGTGCGGACTCTTCCTCGTCCATCTCGCTGGCCGCGGTTGGGGCTGCCGGCTCTGATGATTGTGCCGGGTGGGATGCGAGGGGCGGAGATGCAGGCTCTTTCGCGTACGGTGGCGAGTTCCGGGCGAACGGTGCCTCCACGAACATTGTCGTGACCTCGACTGCCATTAGCAAGACCATCCCGTCTAGCCTCTCCATTATGTCGGTCCGCCGGGAGAATAGTGTATGGCGGAACTGACGAGGCGGTCCTTCTTGCCGTTCTCTGCTATAGTACTCACGCCCCTGGCGTGGGTCACGCGGACGGCCTGAGGCTCCCGGCCCGGGGAAAGGCTTGGTGTCCCCGCTGCTGTTGTCTTCGTCTGACGACTACTGGTTAACTTACTCTTTACTTATTTGTTAATGCCCTATTCTCTCAGTGCGGCTCACACTTTACTATGCCTATTCTGAATTATGTTGTTAATGTTAGTTTTATCTACGCTTAATCATAATAGTTTCGTTGGGTGACGGGTGTTGCTCTCATCCTTCGCGGGCAGTTGCGTGCCCTGGATCTTCGTCTTCTTTGTCGCTCATCGTGTTCCTGTAGAATGGTTTCAATTGTGAGATGTTGGCCACCCTCTTCTTGCGGTCGTCTGATTTCATCAGCCGCACAATATTGGGGGATATGACTTTGACGAGTTTGTAGGGGCCGTCAAATTTGGGTGCCAACTTTGCGGCGAAACCTTCGGCAGCGTTGGACAACTGGTGCTGCCTCAACAGGACCATCGAGTCCAACGAGGGCCGCCACTCTCGTCTCCGCAAGTTGTAATGCGTGCCCTGGTCCTTTGATGCGCGCTGGAGGTTGCTGTGGACGATATCAAAAATTTCTTCGTCTTTGTCCTAGGGTCGAGCGCACTAGTTGCGGACCCCGGAGTTACCTGGTCGTACAGAGCTGCGGGTAACCGAGGTTCCCTGCCCTGCATCAGGAAAGCGGGGCTAAAGCCCATTGAATCTGCCACGCTCGTGTTGACCGCCAGCGAGATCTCGGGCAAGAGTTCATCCCATGAACTCTGGTGGCCCTCAATAGATTGCGCTATCATGGTCTTTACAGTCCGGTTAGTCCTCTCAGTGGGATTCTCTTGCGGACAGTACGGGGCGGTATACTGGATCTCTACACCCAGGGACTCCAAAAATGACTTGAAGCTCCGATTCGTAAATTGTACCCCGTTGTCGCACACAAACTTTCTAGGTACCCCGAACCTACGTAGAATCCTCTCTCGAAACGCAGTTTGCAGGTGTGCTGCCGTGGCTCTTCTGAGAGGGACCAACTCCACCCATTTCGAGAAAGCGTCAAGAAATACCAATAGCATCGTGTTCCCATGTTTCGACCGTGGAAGGGGTCCGACAAAGTCCGCGCAAACCGCCATCGGCTCTGCCACCTGCCTCGTCAGCATGCGACCAGCCGGTTTAAGTTGCTCACTCTTGAATTTTTGGCAGTCTTCGCAACATTTCACGTATCTGGCGGCATCGCGGAACATACCCGACCAGTAGTACCGCTGGGCTAACCTCGCCACCGTTTTTCTGACACCTTGATGTCCGGCCGTGGGAGCATCATGACATTCCCGCAGTACCCTTTGGCGTTGACCACTGCCTACGCATAGTTTCCAAGGGACGTAGTCCTCATCGTCTATCCGGTGACCCAAATGCCTATATAGCTGTCCGTTTTCCTCGGTGTAGTCCGGGAACTTGGCTGGCTCTTCAGCGATTCTAGCACGCATCCTCGCGACCCATTTGCAGGGGGGCTCGGCCACCACTGCTTGTTGACAGGTCTCTAGAGGATGCCTCGACAGGGCATCGGCCACGACGTTGAGCTTCCCTCGACGATAATGAACGTCAAATTTGAATTGCTGCAGTTCCAATGCCCATCACGCAATCCTTCCTGACGGGCTCTCGATCGAATTCAGCCACTTGAGCGCTAGATGGTCCGTTATTACGTCGAATCGGTACCCTTCTAGGTAGCAACGCAACTTCCGGATCGACCACACGATTGCGAGGCACTCTTTCTCAGTGGCGGAATAGTTTACCTCGGCTTCAGCAACTTTCGGCTCGCGTATGCTATCACCCGCTCTTGTACATCGATCTTCTGCGTCAGCACTGCACCGAGGCCATACTCACTCGGAAAAGTCGGGGCAACCCAACACAGGGGCAGTCGTCAAGCTCTCCTTCAATTGACGCAATGCCTCCTCCTGTTCTTGCTCCCATGCCCATTTCTGCCCCTTCTTCAAGAGCGCTGTGAGTGGCTGTACCTGGGTCGCGAAATTGGGTACGAAACGCCTGTACCATGACCCCATCCCGAGACACTGTCGCAGTTCTTTGCAATTTGCTGGGGCCCTCAGGTTTCGTATCGCCTCCACTTTCTCCGGATCGGTCCGTATCCCTTCTCCGCAAATTACATGTCCTAGGTAGACTAACCTCTCCCGGAAGAAGCTGCATATTTTCCTATTTAACCGGAGATTGGCCGCCCTTAGCCGGCGGAATACCTCCCTCAAATTCTCTACATGCTGTGTTTTCGTCGCTCCTATTACCACGATGTCGTCTAGGTAAGCGAACGCATGGGGCTCCATCTGCGGCCCTATTACCGTATCCAAAGCGCGCTGGAATGTCGCACACGCCGAGTGTAAGCCGAATGGCATCACCCGCCATTGGAAAAGACCTCTTCCAGGGACTGTGAACGCCGTACACTCCCGGCTATCGGCTGCCATCGGTATCTGCCACTACCCGTGCTTCAAATCCAGAGTGGAGATGAACCGGGCGATCGGGGCGCTGTGCGGACTACGCGACGGCTCGATGGCATTTGCCCGGATCAACTTATCCACTAGCTCGTCGATTACCCTCTGCTTGGCCGGATTCTTGGGGTAGTACCTTTGTTTCAACGGCTTGTCATCCTTCAGCCGGATTCGGTGCTCCGCGATGTGCGAGATTCCCTGCATCCCCTCGAAGAGAGCCAGCTCTGACTCCAGGAACTCCCTCAGTTCTGGATCCAGATCCGCTGGCCACTCCGCCTCTTCAATGCCGTTCTCGCCCCCTCCTGGCACCACTTCGACTCCAGACAGAACTCCATGGCCGCTCGATTCTGGCAATCGCTCCTGGCCTTCTATGTCCGTTTGGATTCTGGTCATCGCTCCTAATTCATCCTTTCTCTTGCACGTTACGGCCGTGCCGCTTCCGTAGCCATTAGAAGTCTGCCTCTGCAGCTCTCTCAAGATATCTTGAACAAACTCGGCATTTATCAGTTTTGCTATACTCCTCATATATAGGCAATATCCTATTAATATCGGAGCACTTCATCATATAGCTGTCAAAGGAACGATCGGTCGAAAATTATGTTGTATGAAAAAACACTTTGTTTTTCAAGATATCTTGACCAAACTCGACATTTATTAGTATAACTATATTCCTCATATATAGGCAAAATTGTATTACGATCGGACCACTATATCATATAGCTGCCATAGGACCGACCGATCGGTCGATAATTAAGTTGTATGAAAAAACATTTTCTTTTTCAAGATATCTTGATCAAACTCGAAATTTATTAGTGTTACTATACTACTCATATATAGGAAAATGATATTAAGATTGGATCACTTTATTATATAGTTACCATAGGACTGATCGGTCTAAAATTAAGTTGTATGAAAAAACATTTTGTTTTTCAAGATATCTTGACCAAACTCGCATTTATTAGTTTGACTATACTCTTCATATATAGGCAAAATACTATTGAGATCGGAGCACTATATCATATAGCTGCCATAGGCACGATCGGTCGAAAATTATGTTGTATGAAAAAACATTTTGTTTTTCAAGATATCTTGACCAAACTCGACCTTTATAAGTATAACTATATATATAACTATTCCTCATATATAGGCAAACTCTTTTAAGATCGGAGCACTATATCATATTGCTGCCATAGGAACAACCGGTCGAAAATGAAGTAGCTAAAAAAAACATGTTGTTTTTCAAATCAACCAAATTCGGCATTTATTAGTTTAACTATACTCCTCACATATAGGCAAAATCCTATTAAGATCGGAGCACTGTATCATATAGCTGCCATAGGAACGATCGGTCAAAAATTATGTTGTGTGAAAAAACATTTTGTTTTTCAAGATATCTTGACAAAATTCGCATTTATTGTAAGGTAGCTTCTGGCCGGAGTAAAGTTCTCAGTCTTACCAGGTCTAGCGAGTTAGAAGTTATTTATAATTTCGCTGGGAGAGCGGGCTTAAGGGGGGGTGAGTATCCTGACCAAACCAAACCCAGATTCACCTCTACACACCTACACCATCGGGCCGTGGCCTCGTACCATCTATGCTAGCGGGCCGTGGCCTCGCTCCAACCACACTAGCGGGCCGTTGCCTCGCACCAACTCCACTACTTAAACACTCCATCTTTCTGCCGGGCCGTGGCCTCGTACCACTATGCTAGCGGACCGTGGCCTCGCACCAACTACACTGGCGGGCCATGGCCTCGCACCAACTACACTAGCGGGCCGTGGCCTCGCACCAACTCCACTACCTAAACACCAACCGGCAATGCCCACCCCGGAGCCACAATCTCGTACCGCATGCCCCTCGTTCGAGGTTAGGTCGAACACCGGTTAGCTCCGAGGTTAAGGTAAGCCGGGTTACCAAGAAACAGGGAATAATCCAACACTTTCTAGGTAATTACAACGTTGGCTCTTTATTCACCATTATTCATTCCGACCTTATCGTAAATCCTAAGCTAAACCCTGCCGCACTGTTTTCTGGAGCCCTAGCGCTCCACTATACCATCTATGATTTCGTTTACCTCGCGCAGCACTTCTACTCACCCTTAACGTTCGATCACAAGTGCCGGCACGCTCGCCGGCAAGCCATGCGCTCGCTTCGGCTGCTTAACCTCGCCGCGAGCTTTCGCAACTTCGCCTCGGAGCTTTCGCTCTTCGCCGCCGAATTGAAGTTGCGCTCTCAAAGACGGTGTTGAGCAACCGATCGACAACGAACGGTTGCAGCGGCGGCCGGCGGTTAAATTCAAATTCCCTACTTAAATCAATTATAATATTCGCGGCTCCTTGCCTCTTTGCTACCAATCGAACTGATTATATTACTGATGGCTCCTTGCCTCTTATTGCACTAAGATCTTAACCTAATATAATTAATACTTATAACTAAAGAAAATTAATGCGTTGTCCCGCCAGCGGCTCCTTGCCGTAATTTGGCCAAAGGGATGACGGCTCCTTGCCGTGAAAACTGTGGGGTGGCTGGTTTCCTTAGCCGCCTCACGCCCCCTCCTCACTTCGGACAAGTGACGGTCACTTCGCCTTTCGCGTTCAGCGTAACACTGACTCGCTCTCCCCGTCTGACACGTGGAACCGAGTACGTAGGCACCGGAAGCGGCGGATTCGCGCCTCTCTGGCGATTAGGTCAACCACGCCCGACGACACCGGTGTTCCAAGGGGAAACACCTTCCAGCCTGAGGGCCCTCCGGTTTTACCCCGTCAGCACTGTGGGCGATCGTGTCGACCTCGGTGTCGGCGAATCGTGAAGGAACCTTTTCGGGATGGCGCCTTGCCTTCTTGGCCGAACCAGGCGTCTTCTAACTCCCGCCGGGCGATGGTGTCGGGTGTCTCGTCGCGGGCAACAGGCACGAGCGCGGGCATCTCGTCCTCGTCGTCCAGCCACTGCTCCTCCGATTCCTTAAGAAAGGTTTCGTCTGGCGCCTCGGCGCGGGTTGGGGAAACGGCCGAGTTCGCTGCGTCCTTGGTTCTGAGATGGTGCTCCTCCACGACCATCTGGCAGACCGCAATCGGTATCGGCCAGGGTTCGGGATGTCCTCCTCGAGAAGCGATCTGGCAGCGGCGGTTTTCCTTCCCGAGCTGGGAGGACCCTCCTTGCGCTCGCGGGGCGAACGCGGCACGCACCGCTGCGATCCTTCGGGCCTCTCGGTCTCCGTGCGAAGCCTCTTCGTGGCCGGCGAGGATGCTCCCTCGGGGCTGGGTCGGCGATGGCCTCCACTCCGGCGACGCTCGCCCCTGGCGGCTCTCCGTCGACGATGGCGGCTGCGTCGGCGCTTTCCGCCGGGGCCTTCTTCGGCACCCCCCCATTCGCGCTTTGTGGGGCTTGGTAGGGACCGCAGCGTTATCCTGGGAAACTGGCTGCCCGGGTCTACCTCCAGACGGTGGGTGGTAAAGCGGCGACGGAATTCCGGCTCGTCCTCCGTTGACAGGTCCCCTCCCACTAAGGGTTCTGGGTCGAGGCTCAGCGGGTCTGCTTCCCCGTCGTTTGCGCGGGTACCGTTCGGCACCTCCGTCGGTGGCGACTCCGCGTCTCCGGCCGACGGGGATATCTTTTCTCCTACCGCCTCCACGTCCTGCGCTGGTGGTATGTGCTCCTCCGTTCCGAACGGTGCGGACTCTTCCTCGTCCATCTCGCTGGCCGCGGTTGGGGCTGCCGGCTCTGATGATTGTGCCGGGTGGGATGCGAGGGGCGGAGATGCAGGCTCTTTCGCGTACGGTGGCGAGTTCCGGGCGAACGGTGCCTCCACGAACATTGTCGTGACCTCGACTGCCATTAGCAAGACCATCCCGTCTAGCCTCTCCATTATGTCGGTCCGCCGGGAGAATAGTGTATGGCGGAACTGACGAGGCGGTCCTTCTTGCCGTTCTCTGCTATAGTACTCACGCCCCTGGCGTGGGTCACGCGGACGGCCTGAGGCTCCCGGCCCGGGGAAAGGCTTGGTGTCCCCGCTGCTGTTGTCTTCGTCTGACGACTACTGGTTAACTTACTCTTTACTTATTTGTTAATGCACTATTCTCTCAGTGCGGCTCACACTTTACTATGCCTATTCTGAATTATGTTGTTAATGTTAGTTTTATCTACGCTTAATCATAATAGTTTCGTTGGGTGACGGGTGTTGCTCTCATCCTTCGCGGGCAGTTGCGTGCCCTGGATCTTCGTCTTCTTTGTCGCTCATCGTGTTCCTGTAGAATGGTTTCAATTGTGAGATGTTGGCCACCCTCTTCTTGCGGTCGTCTGATTTCATCAGCCGCACAATATTGGGGGATATGACTTTGACGAGTTTGTAGGGGCCGTCAAATTTGGGTGCCAACTTTGCGGCGAAACCTTCGGCAGCGTTGGACAACTGGTGCTGCCTCAACAGGACCATCGAGTACAACGAGGGCCGCCACTCTCGTCTCCGCAAGTTGTAATGCGTGCCCTGGTCCTTTGATGCGCGCTGGAGGTTGCTGTGGACGATATCAAAAATTTCTTCGTCTTTGTCCTAGGGTCGAGCGCACTAGTTGCGGACCCCGGAGTTACCTGGTCGTACAGAGCTGCGGGTAACCGAGGTTCCCTGCCCTGCATCAGGAAAGCGGGGCTAAAGCCCATTGAATCTGCCACGCTCGTGTTGACCGCCAGCGAGATCTCGGGCAAGAGTTCATCCCATGAACTCTGGTGGCCCTCAATAAATTGCGCTATCATGGTCTTTACTGTCCGGTTAGTCCTCTCAGTGGGATTCTCTTGCGGACAGTACGGGGCGGTATACTGGATCTCTACACCCAGGGACTCCAAAAATGACTTGAAGCTCCGACTCGTAAATTGTACCCCGTTGTCGCACACAAACTTTCTAGGTACCCCGAACCTACGTAGAATCCTCTCTCGAAACGCAGTTTGCAGGTGTGCTGCCGTGGCTCTTCTGAGAGGGACCAACTCCACCCATTTCGAGAAAGCGTCAAGAAATACCAATAGCATCGTGTTCCCATGTTTCGACCGTGGAAGGGGTCCGACAAAGTCCGCGCAAACCGCCATCGGCTCTGCCACCTGCCTCGTCAGCATGCGACCAGCCGGTTTAAGTTGCTCACTCTTGAATTTTTGGCAGTCTTCGCAACATTTCACGTATCTGGCGGCATCGCGGAACATACCCGACCAGTAGTACCGCTGGGCTAACCTCGCCACCGTTTTTCTGACACCTTGATGTCCGGCCGTGGGAGCATCATGACATTCCCGCAGTACCCTTTGGCGTTGACCACTGCCTACGCATAGTTTCCAAGGGACGTAGTCCTCATCGTCGGTGACCCAAATGCCTATATAGCTGTCCGTTTTCCTCGGTGTAGTCCGGGAACTTGGCTGGCTCTTCAGCGATTCTAGCACGCATCCTCGCGACCCATTTGCAGGGGGGCTCGGCCACCACTGCTTGTTGACAGGTCTCTAGAGGATGCCTCGACAGGGCATCGGCCACGACGTTGAGCTTCCCTCGACGATAATGAACGTCAAATTTGAATTGCTGCAGTTCCAATGCCCATCGCGCAATCCTTCCTGACGGGCTCTCGATCGAATTCAGCCACTTGAGCGCTAGATGGTCCGTTATTACGTCGAATCGGTACCCTTCTAGGTAGCAACGCAACTTCCGGATCGACCACACGATTGCGAGGCACTCTTTCTCAGTGGCGGAATAGTTTACCTCGGCTTCAGCAACTTTCGGCTCGCGTATGCTATCACCCGCTCTTGTACATCGATCTTCTGCGTCAGCACTGCACCGAGGCCATACTCACTCGCATCAGTCTGCAAGACGAACTTGGCGGAAAAGTCGGGGCAACCCAACACAGGGGCAGTCGTCAAGCTCTCCTTCAATTGACGCAATGCCTCCTCCTGTTCTTGCTCCCATGCCCATTTCTGCCCCTTCTTCAAGAGCGCTGTGAGTGGCTGTACCTGGGTCGCGAAATTGGGTACGAAACGCCTGTACCATGACCCCATCCCGAGACACTGTCGCAGTTCTTTGCAATTTGCTGGGGCCCTAAGGTTTCGTATCGCCTCCACTTTCTCCGGATCGGTCCGTATCCCTTCTCCGCAAATTACATGTCCTAGGTAGACTAACCTCTCCCGGAAGAAGCTGCATATTTTCCTATTTAACCGGAGATTGGCCGCCCTTAGCCGGCGGAATACCTCCCTCAAATTCTCTACATGCTGTGTTTTCGTCGCTCCTATTACCACGATGTCGTCTAGGTAAGCGAAGGCATGGGGCTCCATCTGCGGCCCTATTACCGTATCCAAAGCGCGCTGGAATGTCGCACACGCCGAGTGTAAGCCGAATGGCATCACCCGCCATTGGAAAAGACCTCTTCCAGGGACTGTGAACGCCGTACACTCCCGGCTATCGGCTGCCATCGGTATCTGCCACTACCCGTGCTTCAAATCCAGAGTGGAGATGAACCGGGCGATCGGGGCGCTGTGCGGACTACGCGACGGCTCGATGGCATTTGCCCGGATCAACTCATCCACTAGCTCGTCGATTACCCTCTGCTTGGCCGGATTCTTGGGGTAGTACCTTTGTTTCAACGGCTTGTCATCCTTCAGCCGGATTAGGTGCTCCGCGATGTGCGAGATTCCCTGCATCCCCTCGAAGAGAGCCAGCTCTGACTCCAGGAACTCCCTCAGTTCTGGATCCAGATCCGCTGGCCACTCCGCCTCTTCAATGCCGTTCTCGCCCCCTCCTGGCACCACTTCGACTCCAGACAGAACTCCATGGCCGCTCGATTCTGGCAATCGCTCCTGGCCTTCTATGTCCGTTTGGATTCTGGTCATCGCTCCTAATTCATCCTTTCTCTTGCACGTTCCCGCCGTGCCGCTTCCGTAGCCATTAGAAGTCTGCCTCTGCAGCTCTACGCGCCACCTCTTGGGTTCTCCAGGCTGTCGATTCGGGCCGGACTTTACTCCCCTTTGCTGACCTTTTCCGTCGAAGGCCGAGCAGGTACTCCCTTCTCCTGACTTGGGAGGGCTGCCTTTGGCTCCCTCTGTAGCCGAGCAGGTGCCCCCCATCATGACTTGGGAGGCCTTCCTCCGGCTCCTTCTGTAGCCGAGCAGGTGCTCCCTTTCCATGCCTCGGGAGGCCTTCCTCCGGCTCCCTCTGTAGCCGAGCAGGTGCTCCCTTTCCGTGCCTTGGGAGGCCTTCCTCCGGCTCCCTCTGTAGTCATGCAGGTGCTCCCTTTCCATGCCTTGGGAGGCCTTCCTCCGGCTCCCTCTGTAGCCGAGCAGGTGCTCCCCCATCATGACTTGGGAGGCCCTCCTCTGGCTCCCTCTGTAGCCGAGCAGGTGCTTTCTTTCCGTGCCTTGGGAGGCCTTCCTCCGGCTCTCTCTGTAGCCGAGCAGGTGCTCCCTTTCCATGCCTTAAGAAGCCTTCCTCCGGCTCCCTCTGTAGCCGAGCAGGTGCTCCCCCATCATGACTTGGGAGGCCTTCCTCCGACTCCTCGCTCGTTCCTGGCCTCACTCCCGGTGTCGTCGCTGCTTCTAGGACCAGTTCCGCCTCGCCGCAGCGTATTGTGGTATTCATCGCCCCCAAAAAATCCATACCCAGGATTACATGGGCCAGCATTGAGGGCATGATGAGCATCGTCATGCTGATCGTTTTTCCCCCTAAGCTGACGTCTACTCTCAAAGCCCTTTCTACCGCTAGGGTGGACCCATCTGCCAGGCGGATACGTGCCTGTATTTCCTCCGCTCTTCCCCGGATCGTCCATTTGCGTACGCAGTCCTGACTCATGAAGCTACGAGTGGCTGCAGTATCGATCGTGGCGGGCATCGTTCGTTCGCCAATCTCTACCGTAGCGACGATCCGGCCACCGTCCACCTTCAGGGGGTGTCCTATTGCTGCGTTCCGCGTGTATTGGCGCCGACCCGATCCTGTTCCGGACGACGCCGTTGCCCCAACACTCCCGACTACTTCGGCCCCGGCTACCACATACCCAACAAAATAAGACAGGGACGTTGGGACATTCCCTGACAAAATGCCCCTCCTGTGCGCACCTACGACACGCCCGTCGCGGATCATTTCCGTTCCCGGCCTCTTGGCTCATCATCTGATGGCCCAGCTCTGCGTGAGTTGCAGCGGGTGGGGTGGAGGCCCTGTTGTCCACAACGGTCGTCCCGGATCCGCTGGGAGCAGACCGGAACGGATTGAGATGTCCCGAGGACTGCGCCGTCCTCGTCCACTCTGCACTATTTGAACTAGAGACACCCAAGGGTTGGCTGCTCCGCCCTCTGCCTCACGACGGTCTCGTATCCTACGACCAGTTGAGTTAGCTGGGATAGGGTAGAAAAGTCTTGCCGTCGCACATAGAGCCTGTATTCCGGAGCGGCGTTCTCGTAGATCCGATGCAGCTCTTGTGCCGGCTCGTATCTAGCGTGGTGCATAAGAGCCCTCAGCTCTATCAAATATTCCTTGAACGCTTCACCTACGCGCTGCCTCCGGGATCGGATCTCGTCCTCAAGCCTCTCGAAGTAACGAGGGGGCAAGAAAAACTCCAAGAAATCCCTCCTCAACACGGCCCACGGCACATCCCTTAGCCCACTGCTCAGAAACTAACGAGCAGCCCTATCGCAGAATACCTCGCTCATTGCCCTGGGCATACGGTCGAGGGCTATACCATAGGTGATAGCGCGCACCTCGAGGTCCTCTAAGAACCCAAGGGGGTCGGAGCGTCCATCGTACCTCATACCCCACTTCCGAACTTGCTCCGGGACATTAGGAAGTGGCCTCGCCTCCGATGGATGGTGCGGCCTAGTGTAGCAGGGACCACCACCCGGTTCAACAGGGGACCTCCCCACCTCTGCGTTGACCGCAGTTGCTCGGCGGTCTTCATTTCCACCGAGAGCAGGAGAGCGTGGAGGCCACGCCCGAGACGGTCAAACTCGGGGTGGGTGCCTGCAAAAGCCCGTACAGCTGGGAGCTTCTGAGGTCAGGTTCCGACTTTTGCCGTGGCCGTCCACCAAAGTCGGGTGGGACGCCCCAAGATGGCGGCTCAAGATTTTTAGCATACTGGGATTCCTCGCCTCCGATGGATGGTGCGGCCTAGTGTAGCAGGGACCACCACCCGGTTCAACAGGGGACCTCCCCACCTCTGCGTTGACCGCAGTTGCTCGGCGGTCTTCATTTCCACCGAGAGCAGGAGAGCGTGGAGGCCACGCCCGAGACGGTCAAACTCGGGGTGGGTGCCTGCAAAAGCCCGTACAGCTGGGAGCTTCTGAGGTCAGGTTCCGACTTTTGCCGTGGCCGTCCACCAAAGTCGGGTGGGACGCCCCAAGATGGCGGCTCAAGATTTTTAGCATACTGGGATTCCACCTCGGCGAGCCGAGCCCAAATCCCAGTCGAATGACCGCCCTCCTGCACGTAGGTGGACAGCCGCTTATGTAGCTCCTCCACGCGCCCAAACTCCTGGGCGATCGCCACTAACTCCTCTTTGCGTCGCTGGTGAATCCAGCGGACGCCTACCCCCGGGTTTTGGCACTCACCTGCCTCCATCCTTTATTATATACTTCCTTGCTAGTCGACGTCGCTGTTTCCCTCTCTTCCCGTTCTAGGGGTTCCGTCAGTCCCTTTACTATTCCTCTCTCCTTTTCTTGGTGTTGGTATCTTAGCACTTTTTTTTTTTATTTATTTTTTTTTTTTAATTTTTTTTTTGTTTAATTAATTTGATTTATAAAAGAAAATGTTATTATTATTTACTTAAAGGGTGACCATTTCACTGACCTCGACAGCTGTACTCGCGAATTCCACTTTTCACCGCGCGTGAGTTGGATTCGCACCACTGTACAACCGCTGCCGCGACGCCTTAACGGTCCTTCGACGCCGACGTCGCCTGCGGCACGGGTGTGGGCACCCGTGTGCGAGCGTGGTCTCGACGTCGCCCGGCTGGCGCGCTCGCGCTGTACTCTCACGACCGACCGTTATGTTTTCGTCACTTTATCTTACTTGCCGGCTTGCTGCTACCATTTTTGTCACTCACCAGCTGCACGTGTTCATTTTCTGGCTATGCCTAACACGAGGTATAGAAATGTTCTCAGGGGTATACCGGACTACTTAATACCCTATTTCCATATTTCGCACATACATGACCTTATTATTTTCGTACTCTCTACTAGGTTACCTTCCCTCTAGGGTATGCCCGACTAGAAATACCCTCTATTTTTTTTTTTGTTTTGAAAATACCTATTCGGGCATGCTTGCGGGCTTTAATCCGCCGACATGCCACACCCCTAAACGCCTCTGGTCCCTGCTCGGGCGCCACTTGTAAGGTAGCTTCTGGCCGGGGTATAGTTCTCAGTCTTACCAGGTCTAGCGAGTTAGAAGTTATTCATAATTTCGCTGGGAGAGCGGGCTTAAGGGGGGGGTGAGTATCCTGACCAAACCAAACCCAGATTCACCTCTACACACCTACACCATCGGGCCGTGGCCTCGTACCATCTATGCTACCGGGCCGTGGCCTCGCTCCAACCACACTAGCGGGCCGTGGCCTCGCACCAACTCCACTACCTAAACACTCTATCTTTCTGCCGGGCCGTGGCCTCGTACCACTATGCTAGCGGGCCGTGGCCTCGCACCAACTACACTAGAGGGCCATGGCCTCGCACCAACTACACTAGCGGGCCGTGGCCTCGCACCAACTCCACTACCTAAACACCAACCGGCAATGCCCACCCCGGAGCCACAATCTCGTACCGCATGCCCCTCGTTCGAGGTTATGTCGAACACCGGTTAGTTCCGAGATTAAGGTTAGCCGGGTTACCAAGAAACACTTTCTAGGTAATTACAACGTTGGCACTTTATTCACCATTATTCATTCCGACCTTGTCGTAAATCCTAAGCTAAACCCTGCCACACTGTTTTCTGGAGCCCTAGCGCTCCACTATACCATCTATGATTTCGTTTACCTCGCGCAGCACTTCTACTCACCCTTAACGTTCGATCACAAGTGCCGGCACGCTCGCCGGCAAGCCATGCGCTCGCTTCGGCTGCTTAACCTCGCCGCGAGCTTTCGCAACTTCGCCTCGGAGCTTTCGCTCTTCGCCGCCGAATTGAAGTTGCGCTCTCAAAGACGATGTTGATCATCCGATCGACAACGCACGGTTGCAGCGGCGGCCGACGGTTAAATTCAAATTCCCTACTTAAATCAATTATAATATTCGCGGATCCTTGCCTCTTTGCTACCAATCGAACTGATTATATTACTGATGGCTCCTTGCCTCTTATTGCACTAAGATCTTAACCTAATACAATTAATACTTATAACCAAAGAAAATTAATGCGTTGTCCCGCCAGCGGCTCCTTGCCGTAATTTGGCCAAAGGGATGACGGCTCCTTGCCGTGAAAACTGTGTCTCCTTAGCCTCCTCACATTATATATTAGTGTTACTATACTCCTCATATATAGGCAAAATCCTATTAAGATCGTAGCACTATATTATATAGCTGCCATAGGAACGGTCGGTCGAAAATTAACATTTTGTTTTTCAAGATATATTGTCCACGCTCGGCATTTATTAGTTTTACTATACTTTTCACATATAAGCGAAATCATATTAAGTATGGACCACTATATCATAAAGCTGCCATAGGAACGATCGGTCAAAAATTAATTTGTATGAAAAAACATTTTGTTTTTCAAGATATCTTAAACAAACTCGGCATTTATCAGTTTTGCTATACTCCTCATACAGAGGCAATATCCTATTAATGTCGGAGCACTACATCATATAGCTGTCATAGGAACGACGATCGGTCGATAATTAAGTTGTATTAAAAAAATTTTCTTTTTCAAGATATCTTGATAAAACTCGACATTTATTAGTGTAACTATACTCCTCATATATAAGCAAAATAATATTAAGATCGGATCACTATATTATAAAGCTGCCATAGGACCGATCGGTCGAAAATTAAGATGTATGAAAAAACATTTTGTTTTTCAAGATATCTTGACCAAACTCGGCATTTATTAGTTTGACTATACTCTTCATATATAGCAAAAATCATATTAAGATCGGAACACTATATTATAAAGCTGCCATAGGACCGATCGGTCGATAATTAAGTTGTATGAAAAAACATTTTCTTTTTCAAGATATCTTGATCAAACTCGACATTTAGTAGTGTTACTATACTCCTCATATATAGGCAAAATGATATTAAGATCGGATCACTATATTATAGAGCTGCCATAGGACCGATTGGTCGAAAATTAAGATGTATGAAAAAACATTTTGTTTTTCAAGATATCTTGACCAAACTCGACATTTATTAGTGTTACTACACTCCTCATATATAGGCAAATTGATATTAAGATCGGATCACTATATTATATAGCTGCCATGGGACCGACCGGTCGAAAATTAAGTTGTATGAAAAAACATTTGTTTTTTCAAGATATCTTGACAAAATTCGCCATATATTAAACTCGACATTAACTAGTATTACTATATTTTTCATATATAGGCAAAATTCTATTACGATCGGACCACTTTATCATATAGCTGCCATATGACCGATCTGTCGATAATTAAGCTGTATTAAAAAACATTTTCTTTTTCAAGATATCTTGATCAAACTCGACATTTATTAGTGTAACTATATTCCTCATATATAGGCAAAATGATATTAAGATTGGATCACTAAATCATTTAGCTGCCATATGACCGATCGGTCGAAAATTAAGTTGTATGAAAAAACATGTTGTTTTTCAAGATATCTTCAACAAGGTCAGCATTTATTAGTTTTACTATATTTCTCACATATAGCTGCCATATGACCGATCGGTCGTAAATTAATGTGCATGAAAAAACATGTTGTTTCTCAAAATATCTTGAACAAAATTGCTATTTATTAGTGTTACTATACTCCTAATATATAGGCAAAGTCCTATTAAGATCGGAGCACTATATTATATAGCTGCCATAGGAATGATTGGTCGAAAATTAAGTTGTACGAAAAAACATTTTGTTTTTCAAGATGTCTTGACCAAACTCGGCATATATTAGTTTTACTATACTTCTCACATATAAGCGAAATCATATTAAGTTCCGACCACTATATCTTATAGCTGCCATGTCAATGTTCGGTCGAAAATTAATTTGTATGAAAAAACATTTCGTTTTTCAAGATATCTTGAAGAAACTCGGCATTTATTAGTTTTACTATACTTCTCACATACTTCTCATATTAAGTTCGGACCACTAACTTATCATATAGCTGCCATAGCAACAATCGGTCTAAAATTTGTATGAAGAGACATTATGTTGTTGTGTCTCCTTAGCCGCCTCACAATATATATTAGTGTTACTATACTCCTCATATATAGGCAAAATCCTATTAAGATCGTAGCACTATATTGTATAGCTGCCATAGGAACGGTCGGTCGAAAATTAACATTTTGTTTTTCAAGATATATTGTCCACGCTCGGCATTTATTAGTTTTACTACACTTTTCACATATAAGCGAAATCATATTAAGTATGGACCACTATATCATATAGCTGCCATAGGAACGATCGGTCAAAAATTAATTTGTATGAAAAAACATTTTGTTTTTCAAGATATCTTAAACAAACTCTGCATTTATCAGTTTTGCTATACTCCTCATATATAGGCAATATCCTATTAATGTCGGAGCACTACATCATATAGCTGTCATAGGAACGATCGGTCGAAAATTAATTTGTATGAAAAAACATTTTCTTTTTCAAGATATCTTGATAAAACTCGACATTTATTAGTGTAACTATATTCCTCATATATAGGCAAAATGATATTAAGATCGGATCACTAAATCATTTAGCTGCCATATGACCGATCGGTCGAAAATTAAGTTGTATGAAAAAACATGTTGTTTCTCAAAATATCTTGAACAAACTTGCCATTTATTAGTGTTACTATACTCCTCATATATAGGCAAAATCCTATTAAGATCGGAGCACTATATTATATAGCTGCCATAGGATCGATCGGTCGATAATTAAGTTGTATGAAAAAATATTTTCTTTTTCAAGATATCTTGATCAAAGTCGACATTTAGTAGTGTTACTATACTCCTAATATATAGGCAAAATGATATTAAGATCGGATCACTATATTATAAAGCTGCCATAGGACGGATCGGTTGAAAGTTAAGTTGTATGAAAAAAATCTTGTTTTTCAAGATATCTTGACCAAACTCGACATTTATTAGTGTTTCTATATTCCTTATATATAGGCAAAATCATATTAAGATCGGACCACTATATCATATAGCTGACCGATCGGTTGATAATTAAGTTGGTGAAAAACAGTTTCTTTTTCAAGATATCTTATATCATATAGCTACCATAGGAACGATCGGTCGAAAATTATGTTGTATGAAAAAATATTTTGTTTTTCAAGATATCTTGACCAAACTTGACATTTATTAGTGTTACTATATTCCTCATATACAGGGAAAATCATATTAAGATCGGACCACTATATCATATAGCTGCCATAGGACCGATCGGTCGATAATTAAGTTGTATGAAAAAACATTTTTTTTTATCATATTAAGTTCGGAGCACTATATTATATAGCTACCATAGGAACGATCGGTCGAAAATTAAGTTGTACGAAAAAACATTTTGTTTTTCAAGATGTCTTGACCAAACTCGGCATTTATTAGTTTTACTATACTTCTCACATATAAGCGAAATCATATTAAGTTCGGACCACTATATCATATAGCTGCCATGGCAACGTTCGGTCGAAAATTAATTTGTTTGAAAAAATATTTTGCTTTTCAAGATATCTTGAACAAACTCGGCATTTATTAGTTTTACTATACTTCTCACATATAAGCGAAATCATATTAAGTTCAGACCACTATATCATATAGCTGCCATAGCAACGATCGGTCGAAAATTAATTTGTATGAAAAAACATTTTGTTATTCAAGATATTTTGAACAAACTGGCATTTATCAGTTTTGCTGTACTGCTCATATATAGGCAATATCCTATTAAGATCGGAGCACTATATCATATAGCTGCCATAGGAACAATCGGTCGAAAACTAATTTGTATGAAAAAACATTTCGTTTTTCAAGATATCTTGAAGAAACTCGGCATTTATTAGTTTTACTATGCTTCTCACATATAGGCGAAATCATATTAAGTTCGGACCACTCTATCATATAGCTGACATAGCAACAATCGGTCGAAAATTAAGTTGTATATTTTGTATCATTTCGAATTCAGGATATCTTGACAAATTTCGCCATATATTAGTGTTACTATAATCCTCATATATTGGCAAAATCCTATTAAGTTCGGACCACTATCTCATATAGCTGCCATAGCAACGATCGGTCGAAAATTAATTTGTATGAAAAAACATTTTGTTTTTCAAGATATCTTGAACAAACCGACATTTATCAGTTTTGCTATACTCCTCATATATAGGCAATATTCTATTAAGATCGGAGCACTATATTATATAGCTGCCATAGCAACGATCGGTTGAAAATTAATTTGTATGAAATAACATTTCGTTTTTCAAGATATCTTGAAAAAACTGGCATTTATCAGTTTTGCTATACTCCTCACATATAGGCAATATCCTATTAATATCGGAGCACTGTATCATATAGCTGCCATAGGACCGATCGATTGAAAATTAAGTTGTAGGAAAAAACAGTTTCTCTTTCAAGATATCTTGATCAAACTCGAAATTTATTAGTGTTACTATACTCCTCATATATATTTGACTATAGGCAAAATGATATTAAGATCGGATCACTATATAATATAGCTGCCATAGGACCGATCGGTTGAAAATTAAGTTGTATGAGAAAACATTTTGTTTCTCAAGATATCTTGAAAAAACTCGGCATTTATTAGTTTTGCTACACTCCTCATTTATATGCAAAATCCTATTATATATCATATAGCTGCCATATGAACAATCGGTCAAATATTATTTTGTTTTGGAAAAACATGTTGTTTCTTAAGATATCTTGACCAAATGCGCAATATAGAAGTGTTACTGTACTCCTCATATATAGGCAAAATCCTATTAAGATCGGAGCACTATATCATATAGCTGCATTAGGACCGATCGGTCGAAAATTAAGTTGTATGAAAAAACATTTTGTTTTTCAAGATATCTTGACAAAATTCGCCATATATTAGTGTTACTATATTCTTCATATATAGGTAAAATCATATTAAGATTGGACCACTTTATTATATAGCTGTCATAGCACCGATCGGTCAAAAATTAAGTTGTATATTTTGTATCATTTTGTTTTTCAAGTTATCTTGACAAACTTCGCCATATATTAGTGTTACTATAATCCTCATATATTGGCAAAATCCTATTAAGATCGGAGCACTGTATCATATAGCTGCCATATAGCGAAAATTATGTTGAATGAAAAAACATTTTTTTTTTCAAGATATCTTGACCAAACTCGACCTTTATTAGTGTTACTATATTCCTCATATATAGGCAAAATCATATTAAGATCGGACCACTATATCATACAGCTGCTATAGGACCCATCGGTCGAAAATTTAAAAGTATGAAAAAACATTTTGTTTTTCAAGATATCTAAACCAAACTCGACATTTATTAGTATTACTATACTCCTCATATATAGGCAAAATCCAATTAAGATCGGAGCTCTATATCATATAGCTGCCATATGACCGATCGATTGAAAATTAAGTTGTCTGAAGAAACATTTTGTTTCTCAAGATATCTTGACCAAACTCGGCATTTATTAGTTTTGCTATACTCCTCATTTATATGCAAAATCCTATTAAGATCGGAGCACTATATAGCTGCCATAGGAACAATCGGTCAAATATTATTTTGTTTGAAAAAACATGTTGTTTTTTAAGATATCTTGACCAAATGCGCCATATATTAGTATTACCATACTCCTCATATATAGGCAAAATCCTATAAAGATCGGAGCACTATATTATATAGTTGCCATAAAAACCATCGGTCGAAAATTAAGTTGTATGAAAAAACATTTTGTTTTTCAAGATATCTTGTCCAAGACCGGCATTTATAAGTTTTACAAAACCCCTCACATATAAGCGAAATCATATTAAGCTCGGACCACTATATCATATAGCTGCCATAGCAACGATCGGTCGAAAATTAATTTGTATAAACAAACATTTTGTTTTTCAAGATATCTTGAACAAACTCGGCATTTAATAGTTTTGCTCTACTCCTCATAGAAAGGCAATATTCTATTATGATCGGAGCACTATATCATATAGCTGCTATAGGAACGATCGGTCTAAAATTATGTTGTATGAAAAAAACAATTTGTTTTTCAAGATATCTTGAACAAACTCAGCATTTATTAGTGTTACTATACTTTTCACATATAAGCGAAATCATGTTAAGTTCGTACCACTATATCAATTTGTATGAAAACACATTTTGTTTTTCAAGATATCTTGTCCAAGACCGGCATTTATTAGTTTTACTTTACTTCTCACATATAAGCGAAATCATATTAAGTTCGGACCACTATATCATATAACTTAAGTTGTATGAAAAAACATTTGTTTCTTAAGATTTCTTGAACAACCCCGCCATTTATTAGATCAGATCACTATATTATATAGCTGTCATAGCACCGATCGGTCGAAAATTAAGTTGTATGTTTTGTATCATTTTGTTTTTCAAGATATCCTGACAAAATTCGCCATATATTAGTATTACTATAATCCTCATATATTGCCAAAATCCTATTAAGATCGGAGCATATAGCTGCCATAGCAACGATCGGTCGAAAATTAATTTGTATGAAAAAACATTTTATTTTTCAATATATCTTGAACAATCTCAGCATATATTAGTTTTACTATACTTTTCACATATAAGCGAAATCATATTAAGTTCGTACCACTATATCAATTTGTATGAAAAAACATTTTGTTTTTCAAGATATCTTGAACAAGCTGGCAATTATCAGTTTTTCTATACTCCTCATATATAGGCAATATCCTATTAAGATCGGAGCACTATATCATATAGCTGCACATGGGACCGATCGGTCGAAAATTAAGTTGTATGAAAAAACATTTTGTTTTTCAAGATATCTTAACCAAACTCGACATTTATTAGTATTACTATACTCCCCATATAGCTGCCATATGACCGATCGGTCGAAAATTAAGTTGCATGTTTTGTATCATTTTGTTTTTCAAGATATCTTGACAAAATTCGCCATATATTAGTGTTACTATAATCCTCATATATTGCCAAAATCCTATAAAGATCGGAGCACGATATTATTAGCTGTCAAAAATTAATTTGTATGAAAAAACATTTTGTTTTTCAAGATATCTTGAACAAACTCGGCATTTTTTAGTTTTATCTATACTTTTCACATATAAGCGAAATCATATAAAGTTCGTACCACTATATCAATTTGTATAAAAAAACATTTTGTTTTTCAAGATATCTTGAATAAACGCATTTATCAGTTTTGCTATACTCCTCATATATAGGCAATATCCTATTAAGATCGGAGCACTATATCATATAGCTGCCATAGGACCGATCGGTCGAAAATTAAGTTGTATGAAGAAACATTTTGTTTTTCAAGATATCTTAACCAAGCTCGACATTTATTAGTATTACTATACTCCTCATATATAGCCAAAATCCTATTAAGATCGGAGCACTATATCATATAGCTGCCATATGACCGATCGATTGAAAATTAAGTTGTATGAAAAAACATTTTGTTTCTCAAGATATCTTGAAAAAACTCGGCATTTATTAGTTTTGCTTATATCCTCATATATTGGCAAAATCCCATTAAGATCGGAGCACTATATCATATAGCTGCCATAGCAACGATCAGTCGAAAATTAATTGGTATGAAAAAACATTTTGTTTTTCAAGATATCTTCAACAAAGTCAGCATTTATTAGTTTTACGATATTT
Source organism: Drosophila virilis (assembly GCF_030788295.1). Classification (NCBI taxonomy): domain Eukaryota; kingdom Metazoa; phylum Arthropoda; class Insecta; order Diptera; family Drosophilidae; genus Drosophila; species Drosophila virilis. Next base: position 168,577 of record NW_027212867.1, on the reverse strand, counting down.
CTCACATATAAGCGAAATCAAATTAAGTTCGGACCACTATATCAATTTGTATGAAAAAACATTTTGTTTTTCAAGATATCTTGAACAAACTGGCATTTATCAGTTTTGCTTTACTCCTCATATATAGGCAATATCCTATTAAGATCGGAGCCCTGTATCATATAGCTGCCATAGGAACGATCGGCCGAAAATTATGTTGAATAAAAAAACATTTTTTTTTTCAAGATATCTTGACCAACCTCGTTATTTATTAGTGTTACTATATTCCTCATATATTGGCAAATTCATATGAAGATCGGACCACTATATCATATAGCTGCCATAGGACCGATCGGTCGATAATTAAGTTGTATGAAAAAACCTTTTCTCTTTCAAGATATCTTGATCAAACTCGACATTTATTAGTGTTACTATTCTCCTCATATATAGGCAAAATGATATTAAGATCGGATCACTATATAATATAGCTGCCATAGGACCGATCGGTCGAAAATTATGTTGTATGAAAAAACAATTTGTTTTTCAAGATATCTTGACCAAACTCGGTATTTATTAGTTTTACTTTACTTCTCACATATAAGCAAAATCATATTAAGTTCGGAGCACTATATCATATAGCTGCCATAGCAACGATCGGTCGAAACTTAAGTTGTATGAAAAAACATTTTGTTTCTCAAGATATCTTGAACAAACCCGGCATTTATTAGATCAGATCACTATATTATATAGCTGTCATAGCACCGATCGGTCGAAAATTAAGTTGTATGTTTTGTATCATTTTGTTTTTCAAGATATCTTGACAAAATTCGCCAAATATTAGTGTTACTATAATCCTCATATATTGCCAAAACCCTATTAAGATCGGAGCACTATATCATATAGCTGCCATAGCAACGATCGGTCGAAACTTAAGTTGTATGAAAAAACATTTTGTTTCTCAAGATATCTTGACCAAACTCGGCATTTATTAGTTTTACTTTACTTTTCACATATAAGCGAAATCATATTAAGTTCGTACCACTATATCAATTTGTATAAAAAAACATTTTGTTTTTCAAGATATCTTGAACAAACTGGAATTTATCAGTTTTGCTATACTCCTCATATATAGGCAATATCCTATTAAGATCGGAGCACTATATCATATAGCTGCCATAGGAACGATCGGTCGAAAATTATGTTGTATGAAAAAACAATTTGTTTTTCAAGATATCTTGACCAAACTCGGCATTTATTAGTTTTACTTTACTTCTCACATATAAGCGAAATCATATTAAGTTCGGACCACTATATCATATAGCTGCCATAGCAACGATCGGACGAAACTTAAGTTGTATGAAAAAACATTTTGTTTCTCAAGATATCTTGACCAAACTCGGCATTTATTAGTTTTACTTTACTTTTCACATATAAGCGAAATCATATTAAGTTCGTACCACTATATCAATTTGTATAAAAAAACATTTTGTTTTTCAAGATATCTTGAACAAACTGGAATTTATCAGTTTTGCTATACTCCTCATATATAGGCAATATCCTATTAAGATCGGAGCACTATATCATATAGCTGCCATAGGACCGATCGGTCGAAAATTAAGTTGTATGAAGAAACATTTTGTTTTTCAAGATATTTTAACCAAGCTCGACATTTATTAGTATTACTATACTCCTCATATATAGCCAAAATCCTATTAAGATCGGAGCACTATATCATATAGCTGCCATAGCAACGATCGGTCGAAACTTAAGTTGTATGAAAAAACATTTTGTTTCTCAAGATATCTTGACCAAACTCGGCATTTAATAGTTTTACTTTACTTTTCACATATAAGCGAAATCATATTAAGTTCGTACCACTATATCAATTTGTATAAAAAAACATTTTGTTTTTCAAGATATCTTGAACAAACTGGAATTTATCAGTTTTGCTATACTCCTCATATATAGGCAATATCCTATTAAGATCGGAGCACTATATCATATAGCTGCCATATGACCGATCGATTGAAAATTAAGTTGTATGAAAAAACATTTTGTTTCTCAAGATATCTTGAAAAAACTCGGCATTTATTAGTTTTGCTATAATCCTCATATATTGGCAAAATCCCATTAAGATCGGAGCACTATATTATATAGCTGCCATAGCAACGATCGGTCGAAAATTAATTTGTATGAAAACACATTTTGTTTTTCAAGATATCTTCAACAAGGTCAGCATTTATAACTTTTACTATATTTCTCACATATAAGCGAAATCAAATTAAGTTCGGACCGCTATATCAATTTGTATAAAAAAACATTTTGTTTTTCAAGATATCTAAACCAAACTCGGCATTTAATAGTTTTGCTATACTCCTCATGGAAAGGCAATATTCTATTATAATCGGAGCACTATATCATATAGCTGCTATAGGAACGATCGGTCGAAAATTATGTTGTGTGAAAAAACAATTTGTTTTTCAAGATATCTTGACCAAACTCGGCATTTATTACTTTTACTTTACTTCTCACATATAAGCGAAATCATATTAAGTTCGGACCACTATATCATAAAGCTGCCATAGCAACGATCGGTCGAAACTTAAGTTGTATGAAAAAACATTTTGTTTTTCAAGATATCTTGAACAAGCTGGCATTTATCAGTTTTGCTATACTCCTCATATATAGGCAATATCCTGTTAAGATCGGAGCACTATATCATATAGCTGTCATAGCACCGATCGGTCGATTATTAAGTTGTATATTTTGTATCATTTTGTTTTTCAAGTTATCTTGACAAACTTCGCCATATATTAGTGTTACTATATTCCTCATATATTGGCAAAATCATATGAAGATCGGACCACTATATCATATATCTGCCATAGGAACGATCGGTCGAAAATTATGTTGTATGAAAAAACATTTTGTTTTTCAAGATATGTTGACCAAACTCGAAATTCATTAGTATTTCTATATTCGTCATATATAGACAAAATTCTATTAAAATCGGAGCACTACATCATATAGCTGCCATAGGAACGATCGGTCGAAAATTATGTTGTACGAAAAAACATTTTGTTTTTCAAGATATCTTGATCAAACTCGACATTTATTAGTGTTCTTATACTCCTTATATATAGGCAAAATCTTATTAACATCGGAACACTCACATCAACACAACATCATATAGCTGGCATAGGAACAATGGGTCGAAAATTAGGTTGTATAAACAAACATTTTATTTTTTAAGATATCTTGACCAAATTCGGCAATTATTAGTTTTAATATACTCCTCACATATTAGCAAAATCCTATTAAGATCGGAGCACTATATCATATATCTGCCATAGGAACGATCGGTCGAAAATTATGTTGTATGAAAAAACATTTTGTTTTTCAAGATATATTGTCCAAGCTCGGCATTTATTAGTTGTACTATACTCCTCACATATAAGCGAAATCATATTAAGTTCGGACCACTATATCATATAGCTGCCATAGGAACGATCGGTCAAAAATTAATTTGTATGAAAAACATTTTGTTTTTCAAGATATCTAGAACAAACTCGGCATTTATCAGTTATGCTATACTCCTCATATATTGGCAATATCCTATTAAGATCGGAGCACTATATCATATAGCTGCACATGGGACCGATCGGTCGAAAATTAAGTTGTATGAAAAAACATTTTGTTTTTCAAGATATCTTAACCAAACTCGACATTTATTAGTATTACTATACTCCCCATATAGCTGCCATATGACCGATCGGTCGAAAATTAAGTTGTATGTTTTGTATCATTTTGTTTTTCAAGATATCTTGACAAAATTCGCCATATATTAGTGTTACTATAATCCTCATATATTGCCAAAATCCTATAAAGATCGGAGCACGATATTATATAGCTGTCAAAGCAACGATCGGTCAAAAATTAATTTGTATGAAAAAACATTTTGTTTTTCAAGATATCTTGAACAAACTCGGCATTTTTTAGTTTTATCTATACTTTTCACATATAAGCGATATCATATCAAGTTCGTACCAATATATCAATTTGTATAAAAAAACATTTTGTTTTTCAAGATATCTTGAACAAACGCATTTATCAGTTTTGCTATACTCCTCATATATAGGCAATATCCTATTAAGATCGGAGCACTATATCATATAGCTGCCATTGGACCGATCGGTCGAAAATTAAGTTGTATGAAGAAACATTTTGTTTTTCAAGATATCTTAACCAAGCTCGACATTTATTAGTATTACTATACTCCTCATATATAGCCAAAATCCTATTAAGATCGGAGCACTATATCATATAGCTGCCATATGACCGATCGATTGAAAATTAAGATGTATGAAAAAACATTTTGTTTCTCAAGATATCTTGAAAAAACTCGGCATTTATTAGTTTTGCTATAATCCTCATATATTGGCAAAATCCCATTAAGATCGGAGCACTATATCATATAGCTGCCATAGCAACGATCAGTCGAAAATTAATTGGTATGAAAAAACATTTTGTTTTTTAAGATATCTTCAACAAAGTCAGCATTTATTAGTTTTACTATATTTCTCACATATAAGCGAAATCAAATTAAGTTCGGACCACTATATCAATTTGTATGAAAAAACATTTTGTTTTTCAAGATATCTTGAACAAACTGGCATTTATCAGTTTTGCTATACTCCTCATATATAGGCAATATCCTATTAAGATCGGAGCACTATATCATATAGCTGCACATGGGACCGATTGGTCGAAAATTAAGTTGTATGAAAAAACATTTTGTTTTTCAAGATATCTTAACCAAACTCGACATTTATTAGTATTACTATACTCCCCATATAGCTGCCATATGACCGATCGGTCGAAAATTAAGTTGTATGTTTTGTATCATTTTGTTTTTCAAGATATCTTGACAAAATTCGCCATATATTAGTGTTACTATAATCCTCATATATTGCCAAAACCCTATTAAGATCGGAGCACTATATCATATAGCTGCCATAGCAACGATCGGTCGAAACTTAAGTTGTATGAAAAAACATTTTGTTTCTCAAGATATCTTGACCAAACTCGGCATTTATTAGTTTTACTTTACTTTTCACATATAAGCGAAATCATATTAAGTTCGTACCACTATATCAATTTGTATAAAAAAACATTTTGTTTTTCAAGATATCTTGAACAAACTGGCATTTATCAGTTTTGCTATACTCCTCATATATAGGCAATATCCTATTAAGATCGGAGCACTATATCATATAGCTGCCATAGGACCGATCGGTCGAAAATTAAGTTGTATGAAGAAACATTTTGTTTTTCAAGATATTTTAACCAAGCTCGACATTTATTAGTATTACTATACTCCTCATATATAGCCAAAATCCTATTAAGATCGGAGCACTATATCATATAGCTGCCATAGCAACGATCGGTCGAATCTTAATTTGTATGAAAAAACATTTTGTTTCTCAAGATATCTTGAACAAACCCGGCATTTATTAGATCAGATCACTATATTATATAGCTGTCATAGCACCGATCGGTCGAAAATTAAGTTGTATGTTTTGTATCATTTTGTTTTTCAAGATATATTGACAAAATTCGCCATATATTAGTGTTACTATAATCCTCATATATTGCCAAAACCCTATTAAGATCGGAGCACTATATCATATAGCTGCCATAGCAACGATCGGTCGAAACATAAGTTGTATGAAAAAATATTTTGTTTCTCAAGATATCTTGACCAAACTCGGCATTTATTAGTTTTACTTTACTTTTCACATATAAGCGAAATCATATTAAGTTCGTACCACTATATCAATATGTATAAAAAAACATTTTGTTTTTCAAGATATCTTGAACAAACTGGAATTTATCAGTTTTGCTATACTCCTCATATATAGGCAATATCCTATTAAGATCGGAGCACTATATCATATAGCTGCCATAGGACCGATCGGTCGAAAATTAAGTTGTATGAAGAAACATTTTGTTTTTCAAGATATTTTAACCAAGCTCGACATTTATTAGTATTACTATACTCCTCATATATAGCCAAAATCCTATTAAGATCGGAGCACTATATCATATAGCTGCCATAGCAACGATCGGTCGAAACTTAAGTTGTATGAAAAAACATTTTGTTTCTCAAGATATCTTGACCAAACTCGGCATTTATTAGTTTTACTTTACTTTTCACATATAAGCGAAATCATATTAAGTTCGTACCACTATATCAATTTGTATAAAAAAACATTTTGTTTTTCAAGATATCTTGAACAAACTGGCATTTATCAGTTTTGCTATACTCCTCATATATAGGCAATATCCTATTAAGATCGGAGCACTATATCATATAGCTGCACATGGGACCGATTGGTCGAAAATTAAGTTGTATGAAAAAACATTTTGTTTTTCAAGATATCTTAACCAAACTCGACATTTATTAGTATTACTATACTCCCCATATAGCTGCCATATGACCGATCGGTCGAAAATTAAGTTGTATGTTTTGTATCATTTTGTTTTTCAAGATATCTTGACAAAATTCGCCATATATTAGTGTTACTATAATCCTCATATATTGCCAAAATCCTATAAAGATCGGAGCACGATATTATTAGCTGTCAAAAATTAATTTGTATGAAAAAACATTTTGTTTTTCAAGATATCTTGAACAAACTCGGCATTTTTTAGTTTTATCTATACTTTTCACATATAAGCGAAATCATATAAAGTTCGTACCACTATATCAATTTGTATAAAAAAACATTTTGTTTTTCAAGATATCTTGAACAAACGCATTTATCAGTTTTGCTATACTCCTCATATATAGGCAATATCCTATTAAGATCGGAGCACTATATCATATAGCTGCCATAGGACCGATCGGTCGAAAATTAAGTTGTATGAAGAAACATTTTGTTTTTCAAGATATCTTAACCAAGCTCGACATTTATTAGTATTACTATACTCCTCATATATAGCCAAAATCCTATTAAGATCGGAGCACTATATCATATAGCTGCCATATGACCGATCGATTGAAAATTAAGTTGTATGAAAAAACATTTTGTTTCTCAAGATATCTTGAAAAAACTCGGCATTTATTAGTTTTGCTTATATCCTCATATATTGGCAAAATCCCATTAAGATCGGAGCACTATATCATATAGCTGCCATAGCAACGATCAGTCGAAAATTAATTGGTATGAAAAAACATTTTGTTTTTCAAGATATCTTCAACAAAGTCAGCATTTATTAGTTTTACGATATTTCTCACATATAAGCGAAATCAAATTAAGTTCGGACCACTATATCAATTTGTATGAAAAAACATTTTGTTTTTCAAGATATCTTGAACAAACTGGCATTTATCAGTTTTGCTTTACTCCTCATATATAGGCAATATCCTATTAAGATCGGAGCCCTGTATCATATAGCTGCCATAGGAACGATCGGCCGAAAGTTATGTTGAATAAAAAAACATTTTTTTTTTCAAGATATCTTGACCAACCTCGTTATTTATTAGTGTTACTATATTCCTCATATATTGGCAAAGTCATATGAAGATCGGACCACTATATCATATAGCTGCCATAGGACCGATCGGTCGATAATTAAGTTGTATGAAAAAACATTTTCTCTTTCAAGATATCTTGATCAAACTCGACATTTATTAGTGTTACTATTCTCCTCATATATAGGCAAAATGATATTAAGATCGGATCACTATATAATATAGCTGCCATAGGACCGATCGGTCGAAAATTATGTTGTATGAAAAAACAATTTGTTTTTCAAGATATCTTGACCAAACTCGGTATTTATTAGTTTTACTTTACTTCTCACATATAAGCGAAATCATATTAAGTTCGGACCACTATATCATATAGCTGCCATAGCAACGATCGGTCGAAACTTAAGTTGTATGAAAAAACATTTTGTTTCTCAAGATATCTTGAACAAACCCGGCATTTATTAGATCAGATCACTATATTATATAGCTGTCATAGCACCGATCGGTCGAAAATTAAGTTGTATGTTTTGTATCATTTTGTTTTTCAAGATATCTTGACAAAATTCGCCAAATATTAGTGTTACTATAATCCTCATATATTGCCAAAACCCTATTAAGATCGGAGCACTATATCATATAGCTGCCATAGCAACGATCGGTCGAAACTTAAGTTGTATGAAAAAACATTTTGTTTCTCAAGATATCTTGACCAAACTCGGCATTTATTAGTTTTACTTTACTTTTCACATATAAGCGAAATCATATTAAGTTCGTACCACTATATCAATTTGTATAAAAAAACATTTTGTTTTTCAAGATATCTTGAACAAACTGGAATTTATCAGTTTTGCTATACTCCTCATATATAGGCAATATCCTATTAAGATCGGAGCACTATATCATATAGCTGCCATAGGAACGATCGGTCGAAAATTATGTTGTATGAAAAAACAATTTGTTTTTCAAGATATCTTGACCAAACTCGGCATTTATTAGTTTTACTTTACTTCTCACATATAAGCGAAATCATATTAAGTTCGGACCACTATATCATATAGCTGCCATAGCAACGATCGGACGAAACTTAAGTTGTATGAAAAAACATTTTGTTTCTCAAGATATCTTGACCAAACTCGGCATTTATTAGTTTTACTTTACTTTTCACATATAAGCGAAATCATATTAAGTTCGTACCACTATATCAATTTGTATAAAAAAACATTTTGTTTTTCATGATATCTTGAACAAACTGGAATTTATCAGTTTTGCTATACTCCTCATATATAGGCAATATCCTATTAAGATCGGAGCACTATATCATATAGCTGCCATAGGACCGATCGGTCGAAAATTAAGTTGTATGAAGAAACATTTTGTTTTTCAAGATATTTTAACCAAGCTCGACATTTATTAGTATTACTATACTCCTCATATATAGCCAAAATCTTATTAAGATCGGAGCACTATATCATATAGCTGCCATAGCAACGATCGGTCGAAACTTAAGTTGTATGAAAAAACATTTTGTTTCTCAAGATATCTTGACCAAACTCGGCATTTAATAGTTTTACTTTACTTTTCACATATAAGCGAAATCATATTAAGTTCGTACCACTATATCAATTTGTATAAAAAAACATTTTGTTTTTCAAGATATCTTGAACTAACTGGAATTTATCAGTTTTGCTATACTCCTCATATATAGGCAATATCCTATTAAGATCGGAGCACTATATCATATAGCTGCCATATGACCGATCGATTGAAAATTAAGTTGTATGAAAAAACATTTTGTTTCTCAAGATATCTTGAAAAAACTCGGCATTTATTAGTTTTGCTATAATCCTCATATATTGGCAAAATCCCATTAAGATCGGAGCACTATATTATATAGCTGCCATAGCAACGATCGGTCGAAAATTAATTTGTATGAAAACACATTTTGTTTTTCAAGATATCTTCAACAAGGTCAGCATTTATAACTTTTACTATATTTCTCACATATAAGCGAAATCAAATTAAGTTCGGACCGCTATATCAATTTGTATAAAAAAACATTTTGTTTTTCAAGATATCTAAACCAAACTCGGCATTTAATAGTTTTGCTCTACTCCTCATAGAAAGGCAATATTCTATTATAATCGGAGCACTATATCATATAGCTGCTATAGGAACGATCGGTCGAAAATTATGTTGTGTGAAAAAAACAATTTGTTTTTCAAGATATCTTGACCAAACTCGGCATTTATTACTTTTACTTTACTTCTCACATATAAGCGAAATCATATTAAGTTCGGACCACTATATCATATAGCTGCCATAGCAACGATCGGTCGAAACTTAAGTTGTATGAAAAAACATTTTGTTTTTCAAGATATCTTGAACAAGCTGGCATTTATCAGTTTTGCTATACTCCTCATATATAGGCAATATCCTATTAAGATCGGAGCACTATATCATATAGCTGTCATAGCACCGATCGGTCGATTATTAAGTTGTATATTTTGTATCATTTTGTTTTTCAAGTTATCTTGACAAACTTCGCCATATATTAGTGTTACTATATTCCTCATATATTGGCAAAATCATATGAAGATCGGACCACTATATCATATATCTGCCATAGGAACGATCGGTCGAAAATTATGTTGTATGAAAAAACATTTTGTTTTTCAAGATATGTTGACCAAACTCGAAATTCATTAGTATTTCTATATTCGTCATATATAGACAAAATTCTATTAAAATCGGAGCACTACATCATATAGCTGCCATAGGAACGATCGGTCGAAAATTATGTTGTATGAAAAAACATTTTGTTTTTCACGATATCTTGATCAAACTCGACATTTATTAGTGTTCCTATACTCCTTATATATAGGCAAAATCTTATTAACATCGGAACACTCACATCAACACAACATCATATAGCTGGCATAGGAACAATGGGTCGAAAATTAGGTTGTATAAACAAACATTTTATTTTTTAAGATATCTTGACCAAATTCGGCAATTATTAGTTTTAATAATCTCCTCACATATTAGCAAAATCCTATTAAGATCGGAGCACTATATCATATATCTGCCATAGGAACGATCGGTCGAAAATTATGTTGTATGAAAAAACATTTTGTTTTTCAAGATATGTTGTCCAAGCTCGGCATTTATTAGTTGTACTATACTCCTCACATATAAGCGAAATCATATTAAGTTCGGACCACTATATCATATAGCTGCCATAGGAACGATCGGTCAAAAATTAATTTGTATGAAAAACATTTTGTTTTTCAAGATATCTAGAACAAACTCGGCATTTATCAGTTATGCTATACTCCTCATATATAGGCAATATCCTATTAAGATCGGAGCACTATATCATATAGCTGCACATGGGACCGATCGGTCGAAAATTAAGTTGTATGAAAAAACATTTTGTTTTTCAAGATATCTTAACCAAACTCGACATTTATTAGTATTACTATACTCCCCATATAGCTGCCATATGACCGATCGGTCGAAAATTAAGTTGTATGTTTTGTATCATTTTGTTTTTCAAGATATCTTGACAAAATTCGCCATATATTAGTGTTACTATAATCCTCATATATTGCCAAAATCCTATAAAGATCGGAGCACGATATTATATAGCTGTCAAAGCAACGATCGGTCAAAAATTAATTTGTATGAAAAAACATTTTGTTTTTCAAGATATCTTGAACAAACTCGGCATTTTTTAGTTTTATCTATACTTTTCACATATAAGCGAAATCATATCAAGTTCGTAACAATATATCAATTTGTATAAAAAAACATTTTGTTTTTCAAGATATCTTGAACAAACGCATTTATCAGTTTTGCTATACTCCTCATATATAGGCAATATCCTATTAAGATCGGAGCACTATATCATATAGCTGCCATTGGACCGATCGGTCGAAAATTAAGTTGTATGAAGAAACATTTTGTTTTTCAAGATATCTTAACCAAGCTCGACATTTATTAGTATTACTATACTCCTCATATATAGCCAAAATCCTATTAAGATCGGAGCACTATATCATATAGCTGCCATATGACCGATCGATTGAAAATTAAGTTGTATGAAAAAACATTTTGTTTCTCAAGATATCTTGAAAAAACTCGGCATTTATTAGTTTTGCTATAATCCTCATATATTGGCAAAATCCCATTAAGATCGGAGCACTATATCATATAGCTGCCATAGCAACGATCAGTCGAAAATTAATTGGTATGAAAAAACATTTTGTTTTTCAAGATATCTTCAACAAAGTCAGCATTTATTAGTTTTACTATATTTCTCACATATAAGCGAAATCAAATTAAGTTCGGACCACTATATCAATTTGTATAAAAAAACATTTTGTTTTTCAAGATATCTTGAACAAACTGGCATTTATCAGTTTTGCTTTACTCCTCATATATAGGCAATATCCTATTAAGATCGGAGCACTGTATCATATAGCTGCCATAGGAACGATCGGCCGAAAATTATGTTGAATGAAAAAACATTTTTTTTTTCAAGATATCTTGACCAAACTCGGCATTTATTAGTTTTACTATACTCCTCATATATAGCCAAAATCCTATTAAGATCGGAGCACTATCTTAATTTGTATGAAAAAACATTTTGTTTCTCAAGATATCTTGAACAAACCCGGCATTTATTAGATCAGATCACTATATTATATAGCTGTCATAGCACCGATCGGTCGAAAATTAAGTTGTATGTTTTGTATCATTTTGTTTTTCAAGATATATTGACAAAATTCGCCATATATTAGTGTTACTATAATCCTCATATATTGCCAAAACCCTATTAAGATCGGAGCACTATATCATATAGCTGCCATAGCAACGATCGGTCGAAACATAAGTTGTATGAAAAAATATTTTGTTTCTCAAGATATCTTGACCAAACTCGGCATTTATTAGTTTTACTTTACTTTTCACATATAAGCGAAATCATATTAAGTCCGTACCACTATATCAATATGTATAAAAAAACATTTTGTTTTTCAAGATATCTTGAACAAACTGGAATTTATCAGTTTTGCTATACTCCTCATATATAGGCAATATCCTATTAAGATCGGAGCACTATATCATATAGCTGCCATAGGACCGATCGGTCGAAAATTAAGTTGTATGAAGAAACATTTTGTTTTTCAAGATATTTTAACCAAGCTCGACATTTATTAGTATTACTATACTCCTCATATATAGCCAAAATCCTATTAAGATCGGAGCACTATATCATATAGCTGCCATAGCAACGATCGGTCGAAACTTAAGTTGTATGAAAAAACATTTTGTTTCTCAAGATATCTTGACCAAACTCGGCATTTATTAGTTTTACTTTACTTTTCACATATAAGCGAAATCATATTAAGTTCGTACCACTATATCAATTTGTATAAAAAAACATTTTGTTTTTCAAGATATCTTGAACAAACTGGAATTTATCAGTTTTGCTATACTCCTTATATATAGGCAATATCCTATTAAGATCGGAGTACTATATTATATAGTTGCCATAAAAACCATCGGTCGAAAATTAAGTTGTATGAAAAAACATTTTGTTTTTGAAGATATCTTGTCCAAGACCGGCATGTATAAGTTTTACAATACTCCTCAAATATAAGCGAAATCATATTAAGTTCGGACCACTATATCATATAGCTGCCATAGCAACGATCGGTCGAAAATTAATTTGTATGAAAAAACATTTTGTTTTTCAAGATATCTTGAACAAACTCGGCATTTAATAGTTTTGCTCTACTCCTCATAGAAAGGCAATATTCTATTATGATCGGAGCACTATATCATATAGCTGCTATAGGAACGATCGGTCGAAAATTATGTTGTATAAAAAAACAATTTGTTTTTAAGATATCTTGACCAAACTCGGCATTTATTAGTTTTGCTATCCTCCTCATATATAGACAAAATTCTATTAAGCTCGGAGCACTGTATCATATAGCTGCCATAGGAACGATCGGTCGAAAATTAAGTTGTATGAAAAAACATTTTGTTTTTCAAGATATATTGTCCAAGCTCGGCATTTATTAGTTTTACTATACTCCTCACATATAAGCGAAATCATATTAAGTTCGGACCACTATATCATATAGCTGCCATAGCAACGATCGGTCGAAAATTAATTTGTATGAAAAAACATTTTGTTTTTCAAGATATCTTGAACAAACTGGCATTTATCAGTTTTGCTATACTCCTCATATATAGGCAATATCCTATTAAAATCGAACCACCACATCATTAAGCTGCCATGGGAATGATCGGTCGAAAATTATGTTGTATGAAAAAACATTTTGTTTTTCAAGATATGTTGACAAAACTCGACAATTATTAGTGTTTCTATATTCCTCATATATAGGCAAAATCATATTATGATCGGACCACTATATCATATAGCTGTCATAGCACCGATCGGTCGAAAATTAAGTTGTATGTTTTGTATCATTTTGTTTTTCAAGATATCTTGACAAAATTCGCCATATATTAGTGTTACTATAATCCTCATATATTGCCAAAATCCTATAAAGATCGGAGCATATAGCTGCCATAGCAACGATCGGTCGAAAATTAATTTGTATGAAAAAACATTTTGTTTTTCAAGATATCTTGAACAAACTGGCATTTATCAGTTTTGCTATACTCCTCATATATAGGCAATATCCTATTAAGATCAGAGCACTATATCATATAGCTGCCATAGAAACGATCGGCCGAAAATTATGTTGAATGAAAAACATTTTGTTTTTCAAGATATGTTGACCAAGCTCGAAATTCATTAGTATTTCTATATTCGTCATATATAGACAAAATCCTATTAAGATCGGAGCACTATATCATATATCTGCCATAGGAACGATCGGTCGAAAATTATGTTGTATGAAAAAACATTTTGTTTTTCAAGATATATTGTCCAAGCTCGGCATTTATAAGTTGTACTATACTCCTCACATATAAGCGAAATCATATTAAGTTCGAACCACTATATCATATAGCTGCCATAGGAACGATCGGCCAAAAATTAATTTGTATTAAAAACATTTTGTTTTTCAAGATATCTTGAACAAACTCGGCATTTATCAGTTATGCTATACTCCTCATATATAGGCAATATCCTATTAAGATCAGAGCACTATATCATATAGCTGCCATAGGAACGATCGGCCGAAAATTATGTTGAATGAAAAACCTTTTTTTTTTCAAGATATCTTGAACAAACTCGACATTTATTAGTGTTTCTATATTCCTCATATATAAGCAAAATCATATTAAGATCGGACCACTATATCATATAGCTGTCATAGCACCGATCGGTCGAAAATTAAGTTGTATGTTTTGTATCATTTTGTTTTTCAAGATATCTTGACAAAATTCGCCATATATTAGTGTTACTATAATCCTCATATATTGCCAAAATCCTATAAAGATCGGAGCATATAGCTGCCATAGCAACGATCGGTCGAAAATTAATTTGTATGAAAAAACATTTTGTTTTTCAAGATATCTTGAACAAACTGGCATTTATCAGTTTTGCTATACTTCTCATATATAGGCAATATCCTATTGAGATCACAGCACTATATCATATAGCTGCCATAGGAACGATCGGTCAAAAATTAAGTTGTATGAAAAAACATTTTCTCTTTCAAGATATCTTGATCAAACTCCACATTTATTAGTGTTACTATACTCCTTATAAATAGGCAAAATGATATTAAGATCGGATTACTATATCATAAAGCTGCCATATGACCGATCGATTGAATATTAAGTTGTATGAAAAAATATTTTGTTTCTCAAGATATCTTGAAAAAACTTGGCATTTATTAGTTTTGCTATACTCCTCATATATAGGCAAAATCCTATTAAGATCGGAGCACTATATCATATAGCTGCCATAGGAACAATCGGTCAAATACTATTTTGTTTGAAAAAAACATGTTTTTTAAGATATCTTGACCAAGTGCGCCATATATTAGTGTTACTATACTCCTCATATATTGACAAAATCCTATAAAGATCGGAGCACTATATTATATAGTTGCCATAAAAACGATCGGTCGAAAATTAAGTTGTATGAAAAAACATTTTGTGTTTCAAGATATCTTGTCCAAGCCCGGCATTTATTAGTTTTTTATACTCCTCACATATAAGCGAAATCAAAGTCAGTTCGGACCACTATATCATATAGCTGCCATAGCAACGAACGGTCGAAAATTAATTTGTATGAAAAAACATTTTGTTTTTCTAAATATCTTGAACACACTCGGCATTTAATAGTTTTTCTATACTCCTCGTAGAAAGGCAATATTCTATTATGATCGGAGCACTATATCATGTAGCTGCTATAGAAACGATCGGTCAAAAATTCTGTTGTATGAAAAAACATTTTGTTTTTCAAGATATATTGTCCAAGCTCGGCATTTATTAGTTTTACTATACTCCTCACATATAAGCGAAATCATATTAAGTTCGGACCACTATATAATATAGCTGCCATAGGAACGATCGGTCGAAAATTAATTTGTATGAAAAACATTTTTTTTTTCAAGATATCTTGAACAACCTCGGCATTTATCAGTTTTGCGATACTCCTCATATATAGGCAATATCCTATTAAAATCGAACCACCACATCATATAGCTGCCATGGGAACGATCGGTCGAAAATTATGTTGTATGAAAAAACATTTTGTTTTTCAAGATATGTTGACAAAGCTCGACATTTATTAGTGTTTCTATATTCCTCATATATAGGCAAAATCATATTATGATCGGACCACAATATCATATAGCTGTCATAGCACCGATCGGTCGAAAATTAAGTTGTATGTTTTGTATCATTTTGTTTTTCAAGATATCTTGACAAAATTCGCCATATATTAGTGTTACTATAATCCTCATATATTGCCAAAATCCTATTAAGATCGGAGCATATAGCTGCCATAGCAACGATCGGTCGAAAATTAATTTGTATGAAAAAACATTTTGTTTTTCAAGATATCTTGAACAAACTGGCATTTATCAGTTTTGCTATACTTCTCATATATAGGCAATATCCTATTGAGATCACAGCACTATATCATATAGCTGCCATAGGAACGATCGGTCAAAAATTAAGTTGTATGAAAAAACATTTTCTCTTTCAAGATATCTTGATCAAACTCCACATTTATTAGTGTTACTATACTCCTTATAAATAGGCAAAATGATATTAAGATCGGATTACTATATCATAAAGCTGCCATATGACCGATCGATTGAATATTAAGTTGTATGAAAAAATATTTTGTTTCTCAAGATATCTTGAAAAAACTTGGCATTTATTAGTTTTGCTATACTCCTCATATATAGGCAAAATCCTATTAAGATCGGAGCACTATATCATATAGCTGCCATAGGAACAATCGGTCAAATACTATTTTGTTTGAAAAAACATGTTTTTTAAGATATCTTGACCAAGTGCGCCATATATTAGTGTTACTATACTCCTCATATATTGGCAAAATCCTATAAAGATCGGAGCACTATATTATATAGTTGCCATAAAAACGATCGGTCTAAAATTAAGTTGTATGAAAAAACATTTTGTGTTTCAAGATATCTTGTCCAAGCCCGGCATTTATTAGTTTTTTATACTCCTCACATATAAGCGAAATCAAAGTCAGTTCGGACCACTATATCATATAGCTGCCATAGCAACGAACGGTCGAAAATTAATTTGTATGAAAAAAACATTTTGTTTTTCTAAATATCTTGAACACACTCGGCATTTAATAGTTTTTCTATACTCCTCGTAGAAAGGCAATATTCTATTATGATCGGAGCACTATATCATGTAGCTGCTATAGAAACGATCGGTCAAAAATTATGTTGTATGAAAAAACATTTTGTTTTTCAAGATATATTGTCCAAGCTCGGCGTTTATTAGTTTTACTATACTCCTCACATATAAGCGAAATCATAGTAAGTTCGGACCACTATATCATATAGCTGCCATAGGAACGATCGGTCGAAAATTAATTTGTATGAAAAACATTTTTTTTTTCAAGATATCTTGAACAACCTCGGCATTTATCAGTTTTGCGATACTCCTCATATATAGGCAATATCCTATTAAAATCGAACCACCACATCATATAGCTGCCATGGGAACGATCGGTCGAAAATTATGTTGTATGAAAAAACATTTTGTTTTTCAAGATATGTTGACAAAGCTCGACATTTATTAGTGTTTCTATATTCCTCATATATAGGCAAAATCATATTATGATCGGACCACAATATCATATAGCTGTCATAGCACCGATCGGTCGAAAATTCAGTTGTATGTTTTGTATCATTTTGTTTTTCAAGATATCTTGACAAAATTCGCCATATATTAGTGTTACTATAATCCTCATATATTGCCAAAATCCTATTAAGATCGGAGCATATAGCTGCCATAGCAACGATCGGTCGAAAATTAATTTGTATGAAAAAACATTTTGTTTTTCAAGATATCTTGAACAAACTGGCATTTATCAGTTTTGCTATACTCCTCATATATAGGCAATATCCTATTAAGATCAGAGCACTATATCATATAGCTGCCATAGGAACGATCGGCCGAAAATTATGTTGAATGAAAAACATTTTGTTTTTCAAGATATGTTGACCAAACTCGAAATTCATTAGTATTTCTATATTCGTCATATATAGACAAAATTCTATTAAAATCGGAGCACTACATCATAAAGCTGCCATAGGAACGATCGGTCGAAAATTATGTTGTATGAAAAAACATTTTGTTTTTCAAGATATCTTGATCAAACTCGACATTTATTAGTGTTCCTATACTCCTTATATATAGGCAAAATCTTATTAACATCGGAACACTCACATCAACACAACATCATATAGCTGGCATAGGAACAATGGGTCGAAAATTAGGTTGTATAAACAAACATTTTATTTTTTAAGATATCTTGACCAAATTCGGCAATTATTAGTTTTAATATACTCCTCACATTAGCAAAATCCTATTAAGATCGGAGCACTATATCATATATCTGCCATAGGAACGATCGGTCGAAAATTATGTTGTATGAAAAAACATTTTGTTTTTCAAGATATATTGTCCAAGCTCGGCATTTATTAGTTGTACTATACTCCTCACATATAAGAGAAATCATATTAAGTTCGGACCACTATATCATATAGCTGCCATAGGAACGATCGGTCAAAAATTAATTTGTATGAAAAACATTTTGTTTTTCAAGATATCTTGAACAAACTCGGCATTTATCAGTTATGCTATACTCCTCAGATATAGGCAATATCCTATTAAGATCAGAGCACTATATCATATAGCTGCCATAGGAACGATCGGCCGAAAATTATGTTGAATGAAAAATCTTTTTTTTTCAAGATATCTTGAACAAACTCGACATTTATTAGTGTTTCTATATTCCTCATATATAAGCAAAATCATATTAAGATCGGACCACTATATCATATAGCTGTCATAGCACCGATCGGTCGAAAATTAAGTTGTGTTTTGTATCATTTTGTTTTTCAAGATATCTTGACAAAATTCGCCATATATTAGTGTTACTATAATCCTCATATATTGCTAAAATCCTATTAAGATCGGAGCATATAGCTGCCATAGCAACCATCGGTCGAAAATTAATTTGTATGAAAAAACATTTTGTTTTTCAAGATATCTTTAACAAACTGGCATTTATCAGTTTTGCTATACTCCTCATATATAGGCAATATCCTATTAAGATCAGAGCACTATATCATATAGCTGCCATAGGAACGATCGGCCGAAAATTATGTTGAATGAAAAACCTTTTTTTTTTTAAGATATCTTGAACAAACTCGACATTTATTAGTGTTTCTATATTCTTCATATATAGGCAAAATCATATTAAGATCGGACCACTATATCATATAGCTGCCATAGCACCGATCGGTCGATAATTAAGTTGTATGAAAAAACATTTTCTCTTTTAAGATATCTTGATCAAACTCGACATTTATTAGTGTTACTATACTCCTTATATATAGGCAAAATGATATTAAGATCGGATAACTATATCAAAAAGATGCCATATGACCGATCGATTGAAAATTAAGTTGTATGAAAAAATATTTTGTTTCTCAAGATATCTTGAAAAAACTTGGCATTTATTAGTTTTGCTATACTCCTCATATATAGGCAAAATCCTATTAAGATCGGAGCACTATATCATATAGCTGCCATAGGAACAATCGGTCAAATACTATTTTGTTTGAAAAAACATGTTTTTTAAAATATCTTGACCAAGTGCGCCATATATTAGTGTTACTATACTCCTCATATATAGGCAAAATCCTATAAAGATCGGAGCACTATATTATATAGTTGCCATAAAAACGATCGGTCGAAAATTAAGTTGTATGAAAAAACATTTTGTGTTTCAAGATATCTTGTCCAAGCCCGGCATTTATTAGTTTTTTATACTCCTCACATATAAGCGAAATCAAAGTCAGTTCGGACCACTATATCATTTAGCTGCCATAGCAACGAACGGTCGAAAATTAATTTGTATGAAAAAACATTTTGTTTTTCTAAATATCTTGAACAAACTCAGCATTTAATAGTTTTGCTATACTCCTCGTAGAAAGGCAATATTCTATTATGATCGGAGCACTATATCATGTAGCTGCTATAGAAACGATCGGTCAAAAATTATGTTGTATGAAAAAACATTTTGTTTTTCAAGATATCTTGACCAAACTCGGCATTTATTAGTTTTACTTTACTTCTCACATATAAGCGAAATCATATTAAGTTCGGACCACTATATCATATAGCTGCCATAGCAACGATCAGTCGAAAATTAATTTGTATGAAAAAACATTTTGTTTCTCAAGATATCTTGAAAAAACTCTACATTTATTAGTTTTGCTATACTCCTCATTTATATGCAAAATCCTATTAAGATCGGAGCACTATATAATATCGGTGCCATAGGAACAATCGGTCAAATATTTTGTTTGAAAAAACATGTTTTTTAAGATATCTTGACCAAATGCGCCATATATTAGAGCTACTATACTCCTCATATATAGGCAAAATCCTAATAAGATCGGAGCACTATATTATATAGCTGCCATAGGAACGATCGGTCGAAAATTAAGTTGTATAAAAAAACATTTTGTTTTTCAAGATATATTGTCCAAGCTCGGCATTTATTAGTTGTACTATACTCCTCACATATAAGCGAAATCATATTAAGTTCGGACCACTATATCATATAGCTGCCATAGGAACGATCGGTCGAAAATTAATTTGTATGAAAAACATTTTTTTTTTCAAGATATCTTGAACAACCTCGGCATTTATCAGTTTTGCTATACTCCTCATATATAGGCAATATCCTATTAAAATCGGACCACCACATCATATAGCTGCCATGAGAACGATCGGTCGAAAATTATGTTGTATGAAAAAACATTTTGTTTTTCAAGATATTTTGAACAAACTCGACATTTATTAGTGTTTCTATATTCCAATAGGAACGATCGGTCGAAAATTATGTTGTATGAAAAAACATTTTGTTTTTCAAGATATATTGTCCAAGCTCGGCATTTATTAGTTGTACTATACTCCTCACATATAAGCGAAATCATATTAAGTTCGGACCACTATATCATATAGCTGCCATAGGAACGATCGTTAAAAAATTAATTTGTATGAAAAACATTTTGTTTTTCAAGATATCTTGAACAAACTCGGCATTTATCAGTTATGCTATACTCCTCATATATAGGCAATATCCTATTAAGATCAGAGCACTATATCATATAGCTGCCATAGGAACGATTGGCCGAAAATTATGTTGAATGAAAAACCTTTTTTTTTTCGAGATATTTTGAACAAACTCGACATTTATTAGTGTTTCTATATTCCTCATATATAGGCAAAATCATATTAAGATCGGACCACTATATCATATAGCTGTCATAGGACCGATCGGTCGAAAAATTAAGTTATATGTTTTGTATCATTTTGTTTTTCAAGATATCTTGACAAAATTCGCCATATATTAGTGTTACTATAATCCTCATATATTGCCAAAATCCTATTAAGATCGGAGCATATAGCTGCCATAGCAACGTCGGTCGAAAATTAATTTGTATGAAAAAACATTTTGTATTTCAAGATATCTTGAACAAACTGGCATTTATCAGTTTTGCTATACTCCTCGTATATAGGCAATATCCTATTATGATCAGAGCACTATATCATATAGCTGTCACAGCACCGATCGATTGAAAATTAAGTTGTATGAAAAACCTTTTTTTTTTAAGATATCTTGAACAAACTCGACATTTATTAGTGTTTCTATATTGCTCATATATAGGCAAAATCATATTAAGATCCGACCACTATATCATATAGCTGCCATAGGACCGATCGGTCGATAATTAAGTTGTATGAAAAAACATTTTCTCTTTCAAGATATCTTGATCAAACTCGACATTTATTAGTGTTACTATACTCCTTATATATAGGCAAAATGATATTAAGATCGGATTACTATATCATAAAGCTGCCATATGACCGATCGATTGAAAATTAAGTTGTATGAAAAAATATTTTGTTTCTCAACATATCTTGAAAAAACTTGGCATTTATTAGTTTTGCTATACTCCTCATATATAGGCAAAATCCTATTAAGATCGGAGCACTATATCATATAGCTGCCATAGGAACAATCGGTCAAATACTATTTTGTTTGAAAAAACATATTTTTTAAGATATCTTGACCAAGTGCGCCATATATTAGTGTTACTATACTCCTCATATATAGGCAAAATCCTATTAAGATCGGAGCACTATATTATATAGTTGCCATAAAAACCATCGGTCGAAAATTAAGTTGTATGAAAAAACATTTTGTGTTTCAAGATATCTTGTCCAAGCCCGGCATTTATTAGTTTTTTTATACTCCTCACATATAAGCGAAACCAAAGTCAGTTCGGACCACTATATCATATAGCTGCCATAGCAACGAACGGTCGAAAATTAATTTGTATGAAAAAACATTTTGTTTTTCCAAATATCTTGAACAAACTCGGCATTTAATAGTTTTGCTATACTCCTCATAGAAAGGCAATATTCTATTATGATCGGAGCACTATATCATGTAGCTGCTATAGAAACGATCGGTCGAAAATTATGTTGTATGAAAAAACAATTTGTTTTTCAAGATATCTTGACCAAACTCGGCATTTATTAGTTTTACTTTACTTCTCACATATAAGCGTAATCATATTAAGTTCGGACCACTATATCATATAGCTGCCATAGCAACGATCAGTCGAAAATTAATTTGTATGAAAAAACATTTTGTTTCTCAAGATATCTTGAGCAAGCCGGCATTTATCAGTTTTGCTATACTCCTCATATATAGGCAATATCCTATTAAGATCGGAGCACTATGTCATGTAGCTGCCATAGGAACGATCGGTCGAAAATTATGTTAAATTAAAACACATTTTGTTTTTCAAGATATCTTGTCCTAGATCGGCATTTATTAGTGCTACTATACTATTCATATATCGGCAAAATACTATTAAGTTCGGACCACCATATACTTGCCATAGGAACGATCAGTCGAAAATTAATTTGCATGAAAAAACATTTTGTTTCTCAAGATATCTTGAGCAAACCGGCATTTATCAGTTTTGCTATACTCCTCATATATAGGCAATATCCTATTAAGATCGGAGCACTATATCATATAGCTGCCATAGGAACGATCGGTCGAAAATTATGTTGAATGAAAAAACATTTTGTTTTTCAAGATATCTTGTCCAAGCTCGGCATTTATTAGTGCTACTATACTATTCATATATAGGCAAAATCCTATTAAGTTCGGACCACTATATCATATAGCTGCCATAGCAACGATCGGTCGAAAATTAATTTGTATGAAAAAACATTTTGTTCTTCAAGATATTTTGAACAAACCGGCATTTATCACTTTTGCTATACTCCTCATATATAGGCAATATTCTATTAAGATCGGAGCACTATATCATATTAATGCCATAGCAACGATCAGCAGAAAATTAAGTTGTATGTTTTGTATCATTTTGTTTTTCAAGATATCTTGACAAAATTCACCATATATTAGTGTTACTATATTCCTCATATATAGGTAAAATCATATTAAGATTGGACCACTTTTTTATATAGCTGTCACAGCACCGATCGGTCGAAAAGTAAGTTGTATATTTTGTATCATTTTGTTTTTCAAGTTATCTTGACAAACTTCTCCATATATTAGTGTTACTATAATCCTCATATATTGGCAAAATCCTATTAAGATCGGAGCACTGTATCATATAGCTGCCATAGGAAAAAACATTTTTTTTTTCATGATATCTTGACCAAACTCGACCTTTATTAGTGTTACTATATTCCTCATATATAGGCAAAATCATATTAAGATCGGAGCACTATATCATATAGCTGCCATATGACCGATCGATTGAAAATTAAGTTGTCTGAAAAAACATTTTGTTTCTCAAGATATCTTGAAAAAACTTTACATTTATTAGTTTTGCTATACTCCTCATTTATATGCAAAATCCTATTAAGATCGGAGCACTATATAATATCGCTGCCATAGGAACAATCGGTCAAATATTTTGTTTGAAAAAACATGTTTTTTAAGATATCTTGACCAAATGCGCCATATATTAGTATTACCATGCTCCTCATATATAGGCAAAATCCTATAAAGATCGGAGCACTATATTATATAGTTGCCGAAAAAACCATCGGTCGAAAATTAAGTTGTATGAAAAAACATTTTGTTTTTCAAGATGTCTTGAACAAACTCGGCATTTAATAGTTTTGCTCTACTCCTCATAGAAAGGCAATATTCTATTATGATCGGAGCACTATATCATATAGCTGCTATAGGAACGATCGGTCGAAAATTATGTTGTATAAAAAAACAATTTGTTTTTCAAGATATCTTGACCAAACTCGGCATTTATTAGTTTTGCTATCCTCCTCATATATAGACAAAATTCTATTAAGCTCGGAGCACTGTATCATATAGCTGCCATAGGAACGATCGGTCGAAAATTAAGTTGTATGAAAAAACATTTTGTTTTTCAAGATATATTGTCCAAGCTCGGCATTTATTAGTTTTACTTTACTCCTCACATATAAGCGAAATCATATTAAGTTCGAACCACTATATCATATAGCTGCCATAGGAACGATCGGTCGAAAATTAATTTGTATGAAAAACATTTGGTTTTCAAGATATCTTGACAAAATTCGCCATATATTAGAGCTACTATACTCCTCATATATAGGCAAAATCCTATTAAGATCGGAGCACTATATTATATAGCTGCCATAGGAACGATCGGTCGAAAATTAAGTTGTATAAAAAAACATTTTGTTTTTCAAGATATATTGTCCAAGCTCGGCATTTATCAGTTTTGCTACACTCCTCATATATAGGCAATATCCTATTAAAATCGGAGCACTACATCGTATAGCTGCCATAGGAACGATCGGTCGATCTACTGTCCAAGCTCGGCATTTATTAGTTTTACTATACTCCTCACATATAAGCGGAATCATATTAAGTTCGGACCACTATATGATATAGCTGCCATAGGAACGATCGGTCGAAAATTAAGTTGTATGAAAAAACATTTTGTTTTTCAAGATATCTTGACAAAATTCGCCATATATTAGAGCTACTATACTCCTCATATATAGGCAAAATCCTATTAAGATCGGAGCACTATATTATATAGCTGCCATAGGAACGATCGGTCGAAAATTAAGTTGTATAAAAAAACATTTTGTTTTTCAAGATATATTGTCCAAGCTCGGCATTTATCAGTTTTGCTACACTCCTCATATACAGGCAATATCCTATTAAAATCGGACCACCACATCAAATAGCTGCCATGGGAACGATCGGTCGAAAATTATGTTGTATGAAAAAACATTTTGTTTTTCAAGATATGTTGACAAAACTCGACATTTATTAGTGTTTCTATATTCCTCATATATAGGCAAAATCATATTATGATCGGACCACTATATCATATAGCTGTCATAGCACCGATCGGTCGAAAATTAAGATGTATGTTTTGTATCATTTTGTTTTTCAAGATATCTTGACAAAATTCGCCATATATTAGTGTTACTATAATCCTCATATATTGCCAAAATCCTATTAAGATCGGAGCATATAGCTGCCATAGCAACGATCGGTCGAAAAGTAATTTGTATGAAAAAACATTTTGTTTTTCAAGATATCTTGAACAAACTGGCATTTATCAGTTTTGCTATACTCCTCATATATATATAGGCAATATCCTATTAAGATCAGAGCACTATATTATATAGCTGCCATAGGAACGAATTTTATGTTGAATGAAAAACATTTTGTTTTTCAAGATATGTTGACCAAACTCGAAATTCATTAGTATTTCTATATTCGTCATATATAGGCAAAATTCTATTAAAATCGGAGCACTACATCATATAGCTGCCATAGGAACGATCGGTCGAAAATTATGTTGTATGAAAAAACATTTTGTTTTTCAAGATATCTTGATCAAACTCGATATTTATTAGTGTTCCTATACTCCTTATATATAGGCAAAATCTTATTAACATCGGAACACTCACATCAACACAACATCATATAGCTGGCATAGGAACAATGGGTCGAAAATTAGGTTGTATAAACAAACATTTTATTTTTTAAGATATCTTGACCAAATTCGGCAATTATTAGTTTTAATATACTCCTCACATATTAGCAAAATCCTATTAAGATCGGAGCACTATATCATATATCTGCCATAGGAACGATCGGTCGAAAATTATGTTGTATGAAAAAACATTTTGTTTTTCAAGATATATTGTCCAAGCTCGGCATTTATTAGTTGTACTATACTCCTCACATATAACCGAAATCATATTAAGTTCGGACCACTATATCATATAGCTGCCATAGGAACGATCGGTCAAAAATTAATTTGTATGAAAAACATTTTGTTTTTCAAGATATCTTGAACAAACTCGGCATTTATCAGTTATGCCATACTCCTCATATATAGGCAATATCCTATTAAGATCAGAGCACTATATCATATAGCTGCCATAGGAACGATCGGCCGAAAATTATGTTGAATGAAAAACCTTTTTTTTTCAAGATATCTTGATCAAACTCGACATTTATTAGTGTTTCTATATTCCTCACATATAGGCAAAATCATATTAAGATCGGACCACTATATCATATAGCTGTCATAGCACCGATCGGTCGAAAATTAAGTTGTATGTTTTGTATCATTATGTTTTTCAAGGTATCTTGACAAAATTCACCATATATTAGTGTTACTATAATCCTCATATATTGCCAAAATCCTATTAAGATCGGAGCATATAGCTGCCATAGCAACGATCGGTCGAAAATTAATTTGTATGAAAAAACATTTTGTTTTTCAAGATATCTTGAACAAACTGGCATTTATCAGTTTTGCTATACTCCTCATATATAGGCAATATCCTATTAAGATCAGAGCACTATATCATATAGCTGCCATAGGAACGATCGGCCGAAAATTATGTTGAATGAAAAACCTTTTTTTTTTTAAGATATCTTGAACAAACTCGACATTTATTAGTGTTTCTATATTCTTCATATATAGGCAAAATCATATTAAGATCGGACCACTATATCATATAGCTGCCATAGGACCGATCGGTCGATAATTAAGTTGTATGAATAAACATTTTCTCTTTCAAGATATCTTGATCAAACTCGACATTTATTAGTGTTACTATACTCCTTATATATAGGCAAAATGATATTAAGATCGGATTTCTATATCATAAAGCTGCCATATGACCGATCGATTGAAAATTAAGTTGTATGAAAAAATATTTTGTTTCTCAAGATATCTTGAAAAAACTTGGCATTTATAAGTTTTGCTATACTCCTCATATATAGGCAAAATCCTATTAGGATCGGAGCACTATATCATATAGCTGCCATAGGAACAATCGGTCAAATACTATTTTGTTTGAAAAAACATGTTTTTTAAGATATCTTGACCAAGTGCGGCATATATTAGTGTTACTATACTCCTCATATATAGGCAAAATCCTATAAAGATCGGAGCACTTTATTATATAGTTGCCATAAAAACCATCGGTCGAAAATTAAGTTGTATGAAAAAACATTTTGTGTTTCAAGATATCTTGAACAAACTCGGCATTTAATAGTTTTTCTATACTCCTCATAGAAAGACATGATTCTATTAAAATCGGAGAACTATATCATATAGCTGTCATAGGAACGATTGATCGAAAATTATGTTGAATGAAAAAACATTTTGTTTTTCAAGATATCTTGACCAAACTCGACATATATTAGTATTACTATACTCCTCATATATAGACAAAATCATTTTAAGATCGGAGCACAATATCATTTAGCTGCCATAGTTATCTTGACAAAATTTTGTTTTTCAAGATATCTTGAACAAAGTCGGCATTTAATAGTTTTTCTATACTCCTCATAGAAAGGCAATATTCTATTAAGATCGGAGCACTATATCATATAGCTGCCATAGGAACAACCGGTCGAAAATTAAGTTGTTTAAGAAAACATTTTGTTTTTCAAGATATCTTGACCAAACTCGGCATTTATTAGTTTTACTTTACTTCTCACATATAAGCGTAATCATATTAAGTTCGGACCACTATATCATATAGCTGCCATAGGAACGATCGGTCGAAAATTAATTTGTATGAAAAACATTTTGTTTTTCAAGATATCTTGACAAAATTCGCCATATATTAGAGCTACTATACTCCTCATATATAGGCAAAATCCTATTAAGATCGGAGCACTATATTATATAGTTGCCATAGGAACGATCGGTCGAAAATTAACTTGTATAAAAAAACATTTTGTTTTTCAAGATATATTGTCCAAGCTCGGCATTTATTAGTTTTACTATACTCCTCACATATAAGCGAATCATATTAAGTTCGGACCACTGCCATAGGAACGATCGGTCGAAAATTAATTTGTATGAAAAACATTTTGTTTTTCAAGATATCTTGAACAAACTCGGCATTTATCAGTTTTGCTACACTCCTCATATATAGGCAATATCCTATTAAAATCGGAGCACTACATCATATAGCTGCCATAGGAACGATCGGTCGATATACTATCCAAGCTCGGCATTTATTAGTTTTACTATACTCCTCACATATAAGCGAAATCATATTAAGTTCGGACCACTATATCATAAAGCTGCCATAGGAACGATCGGTCGAAAATTAATTTGTATGAAAAACATTTTGTTTTTCAAGATATCTTGACAAAATTCGCCATATATTAGAGATACTATACTCCTCATATATAGGCAAAATCCTATTAAGATCGGAGCACTATATTATATAGCTGCCATAGGAACGATCGGTCGAAAATTAATTTGTATGAGAAACATTTTGTTTTTCAAGATATCTTGAACAAGCTCGGCATTTATCAGTTTTGCTATACTCCTCATATATAGGCAATATCCTATTAAAATCGGAGCACCACATCATATAGCTGCCATAGGAACGATCGGTCGAAAATTATGTTGTATGAAAAAACATTTTGTTTTTCAAGATATCTTGACCAAACTCGAAATTCATTAGTATTTCTATATTCGTCATATATAGGCAAAATCCTATTAAGATCGGAGCACTATATTATATAGTTGCCATAGGAACGATCGGTCGAAAATTAACTTGTATAAAAAAACATTTTGTTTTTCAAGATATATTGTCCAAGCTCGGCATTTATTAGTTTTACTATACTCCTCACATATAAGCGAATCATATTAAGTTCGGACCACTATATCATATAGCTGCCATAGGAACGATCGGTCGAAAATTAATTTGTATGAAAAACATTTTGTTTTTCAAGATATCTTGAACAAACTCGGCATTTATCAGTTTTGCTACACTCCTCATATATAGGCAATATCCTATTAAAATCGGAGCACTACATCATATAGCTGCCATAGGAACGATCGGTCGATATACTGTCCAAGCTCGGCATTTATTAGTTTTACTATACTCCTCACATATAAGCGAAATCATATTAAGTTCGGACCACTATATCATAAAGCTGCCATAGGAACGATCGGTCGAAAATTAATTTGTATGAAAAACATTTTGTTTTTCAAGATATCTTGACAAAATTCGCCATATATTAGAGCTACTATACTCCTCATATATAGGCAAAATCCTATTAAGATCGGAGCACTATATTATATAGCTGCCATAGGAACGATCGGTCGAAAATTAATTTGTATGAGAAACATTTTGTTTTTCAAGATATCTTGAACAAGCTCGGCATTTATCAGTTTTGCTATACTCCTCATATATAGGCAATATCCTATTAAAATCGGAGCACCACATCATATAGCTGCCATAGGAACGATCGGTCGAAAATTATGTTGTATGAAAAAACATTTTGTTTTTCAAGATATCTTGACCAAACTCGAAATTCATTAGTATTTCTATATTCGTCATATATAGGCAAAATTCTATTAAAATCGGAGCACTACATCATATAGCAGCCATAGGAACGATCGGTCGAAAATTATGTTGTATGAAAAAACATTTTGTTTTTCAAGATATCTTGATCAAACTCGACATTTATTAGTGTTCCTATACTCCTTATATATAGGCAAAATCTTATTAACATCGGAACACTATATCATATAGCTGGCATAGGAACAATCGGTCGAAAATTAGGTTGTATAAACAAACATTTTGTTTTTTAAGATATCTTGAACAAATTCGGCAATTATTAGTTTTTCTGTACTCCTCACATATAAGCAAAATCCTATTAAGATCGGAGCACTATATCATATATCTGCCATAGGAACGATCGGTCGAAAATTATGTTGTATGAAAAAACATTTTGTTTTTCAAGATATCTTGACCAAACTCGGCATTTATTAGTTGTACTATACTCCTCATATATAAGCGAAATCATATTAAGTTCGGACCACTATATCATATAGCTGCCATAGAAACGATCGGTCGAAAATTAATTTGTATGAAAAACATTTTGTTTTTCAAGATATCTTGAACAAATTCGGCATTTATCAGTTATGCTATACTCCTCATATATAGGCAATATCCTATTAAGATCACAGCACTATATCATATAGCTGCCATAGGACCGATCGGCCGAAAATTATGTTGAATGAAAAACCTTTTTTTTTTTTCAAGATATCTTGAACAAACTCGACATTTATTAGTGTTTCTAAATTCCTCATATATAGGCAAAATCATATTAAGATCGGACCACTATATCATATAGCTGTCATAGCACCGATCGATTGAAAATTAAGTTGTATGAAAAAATATTTTGTTTCTCAAGATATCTTGAAAAAACTTGGCATTTATTAGTTTTGCTATACTCCTCATATATAGGCAAAATCATATTAAGATCGGCGCACTATATCATATAGCTGCCATAGGAACAATCGGTCAAATACTATTTTGTTGAAAAAACATGTTTTTTAAGATATCTTGACCAAGTGCGCCATATATTAGTGTTACTATACTCCTCATATATAGGCAAAATCCTTTAAAGATCGGAGCACTATATTATATAGTTGCCATAAAAACCATCGGTCGAAAAATAAGTTGTATGAAAAAACATTTTGTGTTTCAAGATATCTTGTCCAAGCCCGTCATTTATTAGTTTTTTTATACTCCTCACATATAAGCGAAATCAAAGTCAGTTCGGACCACTATATCATATAGCTGCCATAGGAACGATCGGTCGAAAATTAATTTGTATGAAAAACATTTTGTTTTTCAAGATATCTTGACAAAATTCGCCATATATTAGAGCTACTATACTCCTCATATATAGGCAAAATCCTATTAAGATCGGAGCACTATATTATATAGCTGCCATAGGAACGATCGGTCGAAAATTAAGTTGTATAAAAAAACATTTTGTTTTTCAAGATATATTGTCCAAGCTCGGCATTTATCAGTTTTGCTACACTCCTCATATACAGGCAATATCCTATTAAAATCGGACCACCACATCAAATAGCTGCCATGGGAACGATCGGTCGAACATTATGTTGTATGAAAAAACATTTTGTTTTTCAAGATATGTTGACAAATCTCGACATTTATTAGTGTTTCTATATTCCTCATATATAGGCAAAATCATATTATGATCGGACAACCATATCATATAGCTGTCATAGCACCGATCGGTCGAAAATTAAGATGTATGTTTTGTATCATTTTGTTTTTCAAGATATCTTGACAAAATTCGCCATATATTAGTGTTACTATAATCCTCATATATTGCCAAAATCCTATTAAGATCGGAGCATATAGCTGCCATAGCAACGATCGGTCGAAAAGTAATTTGTATGAAAAAACATTTTGTTTTTCAAGATATCTTGAACAAACTGGCATTTATCAGTTTTGCTATACTCCTCATATATATATAGGCAATATCCTATTAAGATCAGAGCACTATATTATATAGCTGCCATAGGAACGAATTTTATGTTGAATGAAAAACATTTTGTTTTTCAAGATATGTTGACCAAACTCGAAATTCATTAGTATTTCTATATTCGTCATATATAGGCAAAATTCTATTAAAATCGGAGCACTACATCATATAGCTGCCATAGGAACGATCGGTCGAAAATTATGTTGTATGAAAAAACATTTTGTTTTTCAAGATATCTTGATCAAACTCGATATTTATTAGTGTTCCTATACTCCTTATATATAGGCAAAATCTTATTAACATCGGAACACTCACATCAACACAACATCATATAGCTGCCATAGGAACAATGGGTCGAAAATTAGGTTGTATAAACAAACATTTTATTTTTTAAGATATCTTGACCAAATTCGGCAATTATTAGTTTTAATATACTCCTCACATATTAGCAAAATCCTATTAAGATCGGAGCACTATATCATATATCTGCCATAGGAACGATCGGTCGAAAATTATGTTGTATGAAAAAACATTTTGTTTTTCAAGATATATTGTCCAAGCTCGGCATTTATTAGTTGTACTATACTCCTCACATATAACCGAAATCATATTAAGTTCGGACCACTATATCATATAGCTGCCATAGGAACGATCGGTCAAAAATTAATTTGTATGAAAAACATTTTGTTTTTCAAGATATCTTGAACAAACTCGGCATTTATCATTTATGCCATACTCCTCATATATAGGCAATATCCTATTAAGATCAGAGCACTATATCATATAGCTGCCATAGGAACGTTCGGCCGAAAATTATGTTGAATGAAAAACCTTTTTTTTTTCAAGATATCTTGAACAAACTCGACATTTATTAGTGTTTCTATATTCCTCACATATAGGCAAAATCATATTAAGATCGGACCACTATATCATATAGCTGTCATAGCACCGATCGGTCGAAAATTAAGTTGTATGTTTTGTATCATTATGTTTTTCAAGGTATCTTGACAAAATTCACCATATATTAGTGTTACTATAATCCTCATATATTGCCAAAATCCTATTAAGATCGGAGCATATAGCTGCCATAGCAACGAT
This sequence comes from Drosophila virilis, assembly GCF_030788295.1. Lineage (NCBI taxonomy): Eukaryota > Metazoa > Arthropoda > Insecta > Diptera > Drosophilidae > Drosophila > Drosophila virilis. The sequence goes on along the minus strand of NW_027212867.1, from coordinate 135,308 downwards.
CGGTCGAAAATTAATTTGTATGAAAAAACATTTTGTTTTTCAAGATATCTTGAACAAACTGGCATTTATCAGTTTTGCTATACTCCTCATATATAGGCAATATCCTATTAAGATCAGAGCACTATATCATATAGCTGCCATAGGAACGATCGGCCGATAATTAAGTTGTATGAATAAACATTTTCTCTTTCAAGATATCTTGATCAAACTCGACATTTATTAGTGTTACTATATTCCTCATATATAGGCAAAATCATATTAAGATCGGACCACTATATCATATAGCTGCCATAGGACCGATCGGTCGATAATTAAGTTGTATGAATAAACATTTTCTCTTTCAAGATATCTTGATCAAACTCGACATTTATTAGTGTTACTATAAGCAAAATGATATTAAGATCGGATTTCTATATCATAAAGCTGCCATATGACCGATCGATTGAAAATTAAGTTGTATGAAAAAATATTTTGTTTCTCAAGATATCTTGAAAAAACTTGGCATTTATAAGTTTTGCTATACTCCTCATATATACGCAAAATCCTATTAAGATCGGAGCACTATATCATATAGCTGCCATAGGAACAATCGGTCAAATACTATTTTGTTTGAAAAAACATGTTTTTTAAGATATCTTGACCAAGTGCGGCATATATTAGTGTTACTATACTCCTCATATATAGGCAAAATCCTATAAAGATCGGAGCACTTTATTATATAGTTGCCATAAAAACCATCGGTCGAAAATTAAGTTGTATGAAAAAACATTTTGTGTTTCAAGATATCTTGAACAAACTCGGCATTTAATAGTTTTTCTATACTCCTCATAGAAAGACATGATTCTATTAAAATCGGAGAACTATATCATATAGCTGTCATAGGAACGATTGATCGAAAATTATGTTGAATGAAAAAACATTTTGTTTTTCAAGATATCTTGACCAAACTCGACATATATTAGTATTACTATACTCCTCATATATAGACAAAATCATTTTAAGATCGGAGCACTATATCATTTAGCTGCCATAGTTATCTTGACAAAATTTTGTTTTTCAAGATATCTTGAACAAAGTCGGCATTTAATAGTTTTTCTATACTCCTCATAGAAAGGCAATATTCTATTAAGATCGGAGCACTATATCATATAGCTGCCATAGGAACAACCGGTCGAAAATTAAGTTGTTTAAGAAAACATTTTGTTTTTCAAGATATATTGTCCAAGCTCGGCATTTATTAGTCTTACTATACTCCTCACATATAAGCGAAATCATATTAAGTTCGGACCACTATATCATATAGCTGCCATAGGAACGATCGGTCGAAAATTAATTTGTATGAAAAACATTTTGTTTTTCAAGATATCTTGACAAAATTCGCCATATATTAGAGCTACTATACTCCTCATATATAGGCAAAATCCTATGAAGATCGGAGCACTATATTATATAGCTGCCATAGGAACGATCGTTCGAAAATTAACTTGTATAAAAAAACATTTTGTTTTTCAAGATATATTGTCCAAGCTCGGCATTTATTAGTTTTACTATACTCCTCACATATAAGCGAAATCATATTAAGTTCGGACCACTATATCATATAGCTGCCATAGGAACGATCGGTCGAAAATTAATTTGTATGAAAAACATTTTGTTTTTCAAGATATCTTGAACAAACTCGGCATTTATCAGTTTTGCTACACTCCTCATATATAGGCAATATCCTATTAAAATCGGAGCACTACATCATATAGCTGCCATAGGAACGATCGGTCGATATACTGTCCAAGCTCGGCATTTATTAGTTTTACTATACTCCTCACATATAAGCGAAATCATATTAAGTTCGGACCACTATATCATAAAGCTGCCATAGGAACGATCGGTCGAAAATTAATTTGTATGAAAAACATTTTGTTTTTCAAGATATCTTGACAAAATTCGCCATATATTAGAGCTACTATACTCCTCATATATAGGCAAAATCCTATTAAGATCGGAGCACTATATTATATAGCTGCCATAGGAACGATCGGTCGAAAATTAATTTGTATGAGAAACATTTTGTTTTTCAAGATATCTTGAACAAGCTCGGCATTTATCAGTTTTGCTATACTCCTCATATATAGGCAATATCCTATTAAAATCGGAGCACCACATCATATAGCTGCCATAGGAACGATCGGTCGAAAATTATGTTGTATGAAAAAACATTTTGTTTTTCAAGATATCTTGACCAAACTCGAAATTCATTAGTATTTCTATATTCGTCATATATAGGCAAAATTCTATTAAAATCGGAGCACTACATCATATAGCAGCCATAGGAACGATCGGTCGAAAATTATGTTGTATGAAAAAACATTTTGTTTTTCAAGATATCTTGATCAAACTCGACATTTATTAGAGTTCCTATACTCCTTATATATAGGCAAAATCTTATTAACATCGGAACACTATATCATATAGCTGGCATAGGAACAATCGGTCGAAAATTAGGTTGTATAAACAAACATTTTGTTTTTTAAGATATCTTGACCAAATTCGGCAATTATTAGTTTTTCTGTACTCCTCAAATATAAGCAAAATCCTATTAAGATCGGAGCACTATATCATATATCTGCCATAGGAACGATCGGTCGAAAATTATGTTGTATGAAAAAACATTTTGTTTTTCAAGATATCTTGACCAAACTCGGCATTTATTAGTTGTACTATACTCCTCACATATAAGCGAAATCATATTAAGTTCGGACCACTATATCATATAGCTGCCATAGAAACGATCGGTCGAAAATTAATTTGTATGAAAAACATTTTGTTTTTCAAGATATCTTGAACAAATTCGGCATTTATCAGTTATGCTATACTCCTCATATATAGGCAATATCCTATTAAGATCACAGCACTATATCATATAGCTGCCATAGGACCGATCGGCCGAAAATTATGTTGAATGAAAAACCTTTTTTTTTTCAAGATATCTTGAACAAACTCGACATTTATTAGTGTTTCTAAATTCCTCATATATAGGCAAAATCATATTAAGATCGGACCACTATATCATATAGCTGTCATAGCACCGATCGATTGAAAATTAAGTTGTATGAAAAAATATTTTGTTTCTCAAGATATCTTGAAAAAACTTGGCATTTATTAGTTTTGCTATACTCCTCATATATAGGCAAAATCATATTAAGATCGGCGCACTATATCATATAGCTGCCATAGGAACAATCGGTCAAATACTATTTTGTTGAAAAAACATGTTTTTTAAGATATCTTGACCAAGTGCGCCATATATTAGTGTTACTATACTCCTCATATATAGGCAAAATCCTTTAAAGATCGGAGCACTATATTATATAGTTGCCATAAAAACCATCGGTCGAAAAATAAGTTGTATGAAAAAACATTTTGTGTTTCAAGATATCTTGTCCAAGCCCGTCATTTATTAGTTTTTTTATACTCCTCACATATAAGCGAAATCAAAGTCAGTTCGGACCACTATATCATATAGCTGCCATAGCAACGAACGGTCGAAAATTAATTTGTATGAAAAAACATTTTGTTTTTCTAAATATCTTAAACAAACTCGGCATTTAATAGTTTTGCTATACTCCTCATAGAAAGGCAATATTCTATTATGATCGGAGCACTATATCATGTAGCTGCTATAGAAACGATCGGTCGAAAATTATGTTGTATGAAAAAACAATTTGTTTTTCAAGATATCTTGATCAAACTCGGCATTTATTAGCTTTACTTTACTTCTCACATATAAGCGAAATCATATTAAGTTCGGATCACTATATCATATAGCTGCCATAGCAACGATCGGACGAAAATCAATTTGTATGAAAAAACATTTTGTTTTTCAAGATATCTTGAAAAAACTGGCATTTATCAGTTTTGCTATACTCCTCATATATAGGCAGCTATATTAGTTTAGTTTATTAGTTTTACTTTAGTTCTCACATATAAGCGAAATCATATTAAGTTCGGACCACTATATCATATAGCTGCCATAGCAACGATCGGTCGAAACTTAACTTGTATGAAAAAACATTTTGTTTCTCAAGATATCTTGAACTAACCCGGCATTTATTAGATCAGATCACTATATTATATAGCTGTCATAGCACCGATCGGTCGAAAATTAAGTTGTATGTTTTGTATCATTTTGTTTTTCAAGATATCTTGACCAAATTCGCCATATATTAGTGTTACTATAATCCTCATATATTGGCAAAATCCTATTAGGATCGGAGCACTATATTATATAGCTGCCATAGCAACGATCGGTCGAAAATTAATTTGTATGAAAAAACATTTTGTTTTTCAAGATATCTTGAACAAACTGGCATTTATCAGTTTTGCTATACTCCTCATATATAGGCAATATCCTATTAAGATCAGAGCACTATATCATATAGCTGCCATAGGAACGATCGGCCGAAAATTATGTTGAATGAAAAACCCTATTTTTTTAAAGATATCTTGAACAAACTCGACATTTATTAGTGTTTCTATATTCCTCATATATAGGCAAAATCATATTAAGATCGGACCACTATATCATATAGCTGCCATAGGACCGATCGGTCGATAATTAAGTTGTATGAAAAAACATTTTCTCTTTCAAGATATCTTGATCAAACTCGACATTTATTAGTGTTACTATACTCCTTATATATAGGCAAAATGATATTAAGCTCGGATCACTATATCATATAGCTGCCATATGACCGATCGATTAAAATTAAGTTGTATGAAAAAACATTTTGTTTCTCAACATATCTTGAAAAAACTTGGCATTTATTAGTTCTGCTATACTCCTCATATATAGGCAAAATCCTATTAAGATCGGAGCACTGTATCATATAGCTGCCATAGGAACAATCGGTCAAATACTATTTTGTTTGAAAAAACATGTTTTTTAAGATATCTTGACCAAGTGCGCCATATATTAGTGTTACTATACTCCTCATATATAGGCAAAATCCTATAAAGATCTGAGCACTATATTATATAGTTGCCATAAAAACCATCGGTCGAAAATTAAGTTGTATGAAAAAACATTTTGTGGTTCAAGATATCTTGTCCAAGCACGCATTTATTCGTTTCTTTATACTCCTCACATATAAGCGAAATCAAAGTCAGTTCGGACCACTATATCATATAGCTGCCATAGCAACGAATGGTCGAAAATTAATTTGTATGAAAAAACATTTTGTTTTTTTAAATATCTTGAACAAACTCGGCATTTAATAGTCTTGCTATACTCCTCATAGAAAGGCAATATTCTATTATGATCGGAGCACTATATCATGTAGCTGCTATAGAAACGACCGGTCGAAAATTATGCTGTATGAAAAAACAATTTGTTTTCAAGATATCTTGACCAAACTCGGCATTTCTTAGTCTTACTGTACTTTTCACATATAAACGAAATCATATTAAGTTCGGACCACTATATCATATAGCTGCCATAGGAACGATCGGTCGAAAATTAATTTGTATGAAAAACATTTTGTTTTTCAAGATATCTTGAACAAACTCGGCATTTATCAGTTTTGCTATACTTCTCATATATAGCTGCTATAGGAACGATCGGTCGAAACTTATGTTGAATGAAAAAACATTTTGTTTTTCAAGATATCTTTTCCATATCATATAGCTGCTATATGACCAATCGGTCGAAAATTAAGTTGTATGAGAAAACATGTTGTTTCTCAAGATATCTTAAACAAACTTAGCATTTATGAGTTTTGCTATACTCCTCATATATAGGCAAAATCCTATTAAGATCGGAGCACTATATCATATAGCTGCCATAGGACCGATCGGTTGAAAACTAAGTTGTATGAAAAAACATTTTGTTTTTCAAGATAACTTGACCATACTCGACATTTATTAGTGTTACTATACTCGTCATATATAGCCAAAATCCTATTAAGTTCAGAGCACCGTATCATATAGCTGCCATGTTGTGTCTCAAGATATCTTGAAGAAACTCGGCATTTAGCAGTTTTGCTCTTCTCCTCATATATAGGCAATATCCTATTAAGATCGGAGCACTATATCATATTGCTGCCATAACTCGGCATTTATTAGTGTTACTATATTCCTCATATATAGGCAAAATCATATTAAGATCGCATAACTATATTATATAGCTGCCATAGGACCGATCGGTCGATAATTAAGTTGTATGAAAAAACATTTTGTTTTTCAAGATATCTTGACCAAACTCGACATTTATTAGTGTTACTATACTCCATAGATATAGGCAAAGTCCCATTAAGATCGGTGCACTATATCATATAGCTGCCATAAGTCATAGCAACGATCAGTCGAAAATTAATTTGTATGAAAAAACATTTTGTTTTTCAAGATATCTTGAACAAACCCGGTATTTATCAGTTTTGCTATACTCTTCATACATAGGCAAAATCCTATTAAGATCGGAGCAATATATCATATAGCTGCCATATGACCGATCGGTCCAAAATTAAGTTGTATGAAAAAACCTGTTGTTTCTCAAAATATCTTGAACAAACTTGCTATTTATTAGTGTTACTATACTCCTCATATATAGGCAATATCCTATTCAGATCAGAGCACTGTCTCATATAGCTGCAATTTTGTTTCTCAAGATATCTTGAAGAAACTTGGCATTTATCAGTTTTGCTGTACTCTTCATATATGGGCAATATCCTATTAAGATCGGATCAATAAATCATATAGCTGCCATAACTCGGCATTTATTAGTTTGACTATACTCTTCATATATAGGCAAAATACTATTAAGATCGGAGCACTATATCATATAGCTGCCATAGGACCGAGCGGTCGAAAACTAAGTTGTATGAAAAAACATGTTGTTTCTCAAAATATCTTGAACAAACTTGCTATTTATTAGTGGTTCTATACTCCTCATATATAGGCAATACCCTATTAAGATCGGAGCACTGTATCATATAGCTGCCATGTTGTTTCTCAAGATATCTTGAAGAAACTCGACATTTAGCAGTTTTGCTGTTCTCCTCATATATAGGCAATGTCCTATTAAGACCGGATCAATATATCATATAGCTGCCATAACTCGGCATTTATTTGTTTGACTATATTCTTCATATATAGGCAAAATCCTATTAAGATCGGAGCGCTATATTATTAAGCTTCCATATGACCGATCGGTCGAAAATTATGTTGCATGAAAAAACATTTTGTTTTTTAAGATATCTTGACCAAACTCGACATTTATTAGTGTTACTATACTCTTCATATATAGGCAAAATCCTATTAAGATCGGAGCGCTATATCAAATATCTGCCATATGACCGATCGATAGAAAATTAAGTTGTATGAAAAAGCATTTTGTTTTTCAAGATATCTTGACCCAACTCGACATTTATTATACTCATATATAGGCAATATCCTATTAATATAGGAGCACTATATTATATAGCTGCCATAGGAACGATCGGTCAAAAATTAAGTTGTATGAGAAAACATGTTGTTTTTCAAGATATGTTGACCAAACTCGACATTAATTAGTGTTACTATACTCGTCATATATAGCCAAAATCCTATTAAGATCAGAGCACTGTATCATATAGCTGCCATGTTGTTTCTCAAGATATCTTGAAGAAACTCGACATTTAGCAGTTTTGCTGTTCTCCTCATATATAGGCAATATCCTATTAAGATCGGAGCACTATATCATATAGCTGCCATATGACCGATCGGTCGAAAATTATGTTGTATGAAAAAACATTTTGTTTTTCAAGATATTTTGACCAATTTTGGCATTTATTAGTTTGACTATACTCTTCATATATAGGCAAAATACTATTAAGATCGGAGCACTATATCATATAGCTGCCATAGGACCGATCGGTTGAAAACTAAGTTGTATGAAAAAACATTTTTTTCTTCTACGGCTAAGTCTTCTTGTGTACCTTTAGTACGATCGACTAGTCTTAAAGCCGTTAGAAATCTGGCCAGTGATAGCTTTTTGCCATCAAATTCCGGAATTGTAGACGATACCTGTCTTACATATTCGCGGTCTAAGGCCACTTGATTTACAGCCATGTTTGGTTCTGTTAATTCAAGTGGCTCAATGTCGCTATCAGCTTCAGTATCAGGGTCACTATTTAGTGTTGGTTTAGACTCATTCAGTTCTTCTAGTTGATCTGGTTCAAAAGTTGCCATTAATTTTAAATCTGTTGGGATATCTATTACTATGTTGTGCCTAGTGCTGATATTCGATATTCTAGTCCCAAGTGATTTGATTATTTTCTTACATTGATTTACATGCTGCTCTGTAAGCCTATTTTCTTTACTTAAATAAAGTTGAACTATGTTATTATAGTTTAGCACTAATATGTTTATGTGGTGAATTAGCGTTTCAACCCTTATAGGTGCGTTCTTATTAACACACTTATAAGATTTTTCGAATTTATCTTTGAAATTATTTATTTTTTTCGCTTATTCACTCCATTCCATAGTTCTCTATTTATGAAGTTTTACCATTATAATTGGGCACTCGCCGTCCACTGGACCACTATTTCTTTAATGCCAACTTATGGCAGTGTATTTAAAATTATGCCTTTTATCTTATTGTTGTAGAATATTCAATGCACGAATTCTAAAGTCTGCGTCGCTATTATATATTGCTTCTAAGTATACTTCTATCGCAAACTTATTAATAGGCATTTCTGGTAATAAGAATATATATATTTCATTTTATTTATTTATTTTGTCGCTTATCATTGTTCAAGAAAAATTTAGATTTTATCCAGGTCATTTGCGTGACTCTGGTATCTCTTTTTTATGCATTTATTATGATACGTATATAATTTGTACAATAGATGTCCTACTAATATGACAAATATCATAACGACAAAAATTGTTATCAATTTTACATCTGTGTTGCTGACCTCAACTTTATTTATTACGTTAGCCGTCGAGTCAACAGTCTTAACGTCTACCAAACCCATATTTGGGGTTGTTATTCTTAATATATACTTGGGTCCTTGATTTATATATGAACTTATAGTTTTGTTAACGCTATTCATTAACTTTATAAGGTTTGTAGTTTGAGTTTATATTTAAAAATTTTTTGTATTTACGCCCGTGGGCGGGGAGAAATTTAATATTAATTCAGTTTTTACTGAATGTACATTTTATCCTGCCTAGTATTTGGAATGGCTTTACGGGCCAAACGTCTTGCCGGTCGACTCAATTGTCGTCGGGCATTACAATAGTTTTACAAATATTAATGTAATGTAATGGTTCCAAGATTAAAAGACGTCCGTCTTTCTTGATGGTTCTTTATTATCTGTTTTCTTTTCGAGTTCGAGCTGTCCACCGCGAGGCAGTGAGCAGCCGTTTTACATACATGGTTTTTGGCTTATTATATACAGCAAGAGAGTCAGAGAGAGTCATGCGCGCACATATGTATACACAACGACGGTCATGCGTGAGAACGCTGACTTAGCTATTTGGGCGGTCGTTGTTATCAAGTGCGGATCATATTTCGTCTGCACTTGAATATGCGCAGAGGGCACTTATCGTTAGGCGCGCTGCGACAAAGTCGCTGCTTATGTTTACATTCTGTTGGCATAACAACAAAGTGTTGCAGCCTTATTCATATGTATGTATATACATATGTACGCATGCTACATCTCCCTCCTTTTAAAAAATAACGTAATACAATGGAGTTATTTTCCTTAATAATTATTTATTTCTATTATTATTATATATTATTTTTTTTTTTTTTTTTATATATATATATATATTTTTTTTGTATTTTTGCATGCTTGATTATGAATTAAAAATTTTTAATCTGTCCTTATGGACTGTTTGCGTTTTATTCTTATTTCCAGAAATAACTATTATCCCTATCTTCTATTTTTTCTACTCTATAGGGCCCTGTGTATTTAAAATCTAGTTTATGTCCTACTTCATTTTTTAATAAAACCTTATCTCCTATGGATAATTTTAATTCCTTACTATTTAAGTCATATCGCTTCTTTTGTTTCATCTTATTTAATTCTAGCATATTTCTTGCTCTTTTGTATGCTACTTCTAATCTATACTTACTCTCCTTAGCATAATCATCTATGTTATATATTGGTTCTATGTTTGCTATGCTATTGAAGTATTTTGGTAGATTACGTCTTACCAAATACTAATTCATACGGACAATAATTATGTGCCGTAGAAGGGGTCGTATTAAAACAATAGACAAAGTATTGGAGCCATACGTCCCAATCAGTTTTATCAACTGATATATAAGATCGTATGTATTCGTTAAAAGTTCTGTGACTTCTTTCGACTGTTCCAACTGTCTGGTGATGATGTGCAGTTGATGTTATGTTGTCTATTTTCATAAACTTAAGCACAAATCATTTATAATTGAGTTCTTGTATTCTGTTCCCATGTCCGTAATGAACGTCTTCATTGGGCCGTACTTTAGAATAAAAGATTGGAATATACCTTTGGCTACTGTACTAGCGTTTTTGTTTGGTATTGGTATCGCGACTAGGTATTTAGTCAAGTCACAAATTAATGTGATTGCGTACTCATTACCATTATCAGATTTGGGTAGCGGACCAATTGTGTCCACTATAACCCTATCGAACGCATGTACAGGTGTATCAGTTATAATTAATGGGGTCTTACTATGCTTAGTAATTTTAGCTTTCTGGCATTTGTGACATTTACGTATGTACTCAGTAATATCTCGAGTCATACCTTTCCAAAAGTAATGTCGTTTGACCTTGGCCAAGGTTATTGTAATGCCAGTATGACCTCCTTGTATTGGGTCGTCATGTAGTGTAGACAATATAGCTTCTTTTTCTTTATTGTTTGTTATTGTGGTCACCGGGTTGAGTAGCGCTACCCTTAATTTAGTCAATATTTTATTGCCCATATTTTTGAAATTATCTATTGAAATTGTATCAAAGATATTTTCCCACGGTGCCATTTTCAATTGGCTTATTTTCAATATACCGGCTTCATTTTCGAGCCTTGGGAATAGTTGACCTAAGTCAATATTTCCATTTGTATATAGATCACCAATGTTAATTCTTGCAATAATTTTCTTGCCATGTTTAAAGAAACAAAGCGTATCTTTTATATGCAAGGTCACTACTTTGCGTACCTCGTCATTGTTAATGACTTCGTATACGTTGGGCTGTGAAGCTTTTTCTGTAGATTGCCTTGGCAATTCTACCTGATATTTTCCTGCGCAGGAATTTTGTCTACTTTGATATCTTGTAGTGACTTTGTGAATTGTCCCTGTTATTTCCTGTAGCTGTTTTATGGTTATTCTTGATAACGCATCGGCTACGAAATTATCTTTACCCTTCAGATATTCTACCGTAAAATTATATTCCTCTAATTCAAGCCTCATACGTGTTAACTTTGAACTTGGATTTACCATTGAAAATAAGTAGGTTAGCGGTCTATGGTCAGTTTTAACCGTGAAATGGTTACCATAAATATATGGTCGGAAATGCCCAATGAATAGCCGCTAATTCTTGCTCAGTAGTACTCTTGTTACTTTCTCCTTTAGTAAAGGATCTTGATGCGTATGCAATTGGAAGTTGGAGTCCATTATGGTTTTGAGTTAAAACCGCTCCACACGCTTGCTTACTTGCAACAGTTATTATGCAGAATTCTTTAGCGAAATCTGGATATTGTAACAAGGTTGGGTTCATAAGAGCCATTTTGAGGTGATCGAAGGCATTCTGGCATTCAGATGTCCATTCGAACTTAACGTCTTTTTAACATAATCTTGTTATGTGACGTGAATAGTCGGCAAAATTTTTAATAAAGCGCCTATAGTAATTGCAAAATGCAACGAATCGCCTAGCGCTGTCCGCATCATGTGGGACTGGGTAGTTCTTTATGACGTCGTATTTTTTATCGTCTGGCAAGATTCCTTTATCAGTGCATTTATGTCCCAAAAATGTGACTTCATGCATGAAAAATGAACATTTTTCTGGATGTAGTTTCAGGTTGAATTTCCTACATTTGTCAAAAACTTCAGTTAAATTTTTAACCATATGTTTTTCGGAACAGCCGATTACTATCAGATCATCCATATACAGGAAGGCCTGAACCAGGCCGGGACCAGAAAATGCTATTGTCATCATTCTTTGAAAGGATTTTGGGGCTATTTTCAAGCCAAATGGTAATCGCGTAAAGCGATACGAGCCATTGCTCGTTGAAAATGACGTTATATCTCTAGAACTTTTTTCGAGTTCGATTTGGTGAAAGCCGACATTAAGTCTAGGCATGAAAAATATTTGGCTCTACCTAGCTGATCTAGAATATCATCAATTCTCGGTAGCGGAAATTTATCGGACAATAGCTTTTTATTAATTTGACGATAGTCAATTACTAATCGCCATTTCTTCTTGTCAGAGTCCGGAAGGGACTTCTTCGGAACTAATAAAAGTGGGCTATTATACTCTGAGGCTGATGGTTCGACTATTTTGTCGTCTATTAGTTTTTGCACTTGGGCTTGAATTTCTTGTACTTGGCTGTGAAGCTTTCTATAATTTTTTATGTATACGGGCTCATCATCCTTCAATCTAAGCTTTTGCTTGTAAAAATTATTAGTTGTTATCGATTCGGTTTCTAATCCGAATATGTCGGTATATCTGGTGCATAAATCTTTTAATTGATTTTTAAATAAAGGTGGAAAGTTTTTGGTTAATTTTTCCATAACGAAGTTGTCTCTTCCTTCGTTGGTTTCTTTTACTATATCATAATTGTTCAAAGTTTCATATTTTATTTTATTTAAGTTTACTATCTTATTGGCATTTGTTGTATTTATAATACGGACATATGTATTTTTGTGATTGGATATCGTGTTTGCGATGTAAATTCCTTCATCAATTTCTTGATTTAATATAAGAATTTGATTTTGTATTGAGGGAATTTGTATTTCACGGACAACTTCGGAACGAGCTGGGAGTACTGTGGCATTAGTGTCACAAGTATGAAGTATTTTTAATCGAATTGGATAATTTAAGTTGTTTGGGCGAAGAATAAGTGAGTCGCCACTTTGAGTGAAATCTAGTTGGCAATTATATTGTTTTATAAAATCTATGCCTAGTATGCCATCACTCGGTATTGGGAAGTTTTGTTCGACTAAATGAAAATTATGTGTAATTATATATTTGCCTGTAGTGAGTTCTATAAAGGCTAAGCCTTTTGAAGGAATTATGCCTTCGCCAATACCCGATATTTGGGTAGTAATTTTTCGTTTACATTTTCGAATATATCTGTATTTTCTTTTAATATGGATATATCTGCACCAGTATCTACTAACAGTGTAATTGATTTACCTGTTCTTTCATTCTTAATTTTTACAAACATGCTAAGATTAAGGTTGATGGTTTTTATTGAGCCATTTATTGGCTTTGAACATCTGAGGGGGTCTGTTGGTTTTCCGAGTTACCTTGAGTTACTCGGACATTACCTCTATTGTTACTGTTCTGGTTTTGGTAGCCACCTCGGTTTGAATTGTTTCTACCTCGGTTGCCACCTCGGTAATTTCCTCTGAAATTACCCCTATTGTTGTTATTACCATTATAGTGGAAATTACTATTGCCGCGGCTATTGCCTCTACCTCTTTGGTTGTTACGGCTGTAATTTCCACGATCGTTTCTGCCTTTGTAGTACAATATTGTACTTGGGCATCCAATCATTTCAGTGCTGCATTGGATATATTTACCCATAGCATCATTGAAATTGCTGAAATTGCCCGCTTCTAATATTATGCGAAGCTTTTCGTATTCGCAATTCTTTGTCATGGCAGATATTGTTTCTTTAGTAGAAAATTTCTCTGCGTTATCAAAATCTAGTCCATCGTCAATATAGGCTGTTTCCAGTTGCTTACGCAAACTGTCAATTTCAGCTGTATATTGCGAGGGTGACTTGCCTTTCTGCTTTATGTTGAGCAACTTAGCTTTGATAACGTCAGTTGACTCGCCTTTGATATTGGTATTTAATTTATTTATAATACCAATAATGGATGTTTCATTTTGTACTTTGTACAAAATTGGGCCAATTATTTTAGACTTTATGACTTCTACGGCTAAGTTTTCTTGTGTACCTTTAGTACGATCGACTAGTCTTAAAGCCGTTAGAAATCTGGCCAGTGATAGCTTTTTGCCATCAAATTCCGGAATTGTAGACGATACCTGTCTTACATATTCGCGGTCTAAGGCCACTTGATTTACAGCCATGTTTGGTTCTGTTAATTCAAGTGGCTCAATGTCGCTATCAGCTTCTGTATCAGGGTCACTATTTAGTGTTGGCTTAGACTCATTCAGTTCTTCTAGTTGATCTGGTTCAAAAGTTGCCATTAATTTTAAATCTGTTGGGATATCTATTACTATGTTGTGCTTAGTGCTGATATTCGATATTCTAGTCCCAAGTGATTTGATTATTTTCTTACATTGATTTACATGCTGTAAGCCTATTTTCTTTACTTAAATAAAGTTGAACTATGTTATTATAGTTTAGCACTAATATGTTTATGTGGTGAATTAGCGTTTCAACCCTTATAGGTGCGTTCTTATTAACACACTTATACGATTTTTCGAATTTATCTTTGAAATTATTTATTTTTTTCGCTAATTCACTCCATTCCATAGTTCTCTATTTATGAAGTTTTACAATTATAATTGGGCACTCGCCGTCCACTGGACCACTATTTCTTTAATGCCAACTTATGGCAGTGTATTTAAAATTATGCCGTTTATCTTATTGTTGTAGAATATTCAATGCACGAATTCTAAAGTCTGCGTCGCTATTATATATTGCTTCTAAGTATACTTCTATCGCAAACTTATTAATAGGCATTTCTGGTAATAAGAATATATATATTTCATTTTATTTATTTATTTTGTCGCTTATCATTGTTCAAGAAAAATTTAGATTTTATCCAGGTCATTTGCGTGACTCTGGTATCTCTTTTTTATGCATTTATTATGATACGTATATAATTTGTACAATAGATGTCCTACTAATATGACAAATATCATAACGACAAAAATTGTTATCAATTTTACATCTGTGTTGCTGACCTCAACTTTATTTATTACGTTAGCCGTCGAGTCAACAGTCTTAACGTCTACCAAACCCATATTTGGGGTTGTTATTCTTAATATATACTTGGGTCCTTGATTTATATATGTACTTATATAACTTAGTTTTGTTAACTCTATTCATTAACTTTATAAGGTTTGTAGTTTGAGTTTATATTTAAAAATTTTTTGTAATTACGCCCGTGGGCGGGGAGAAATTTAATATTAATTCAGTTTTTACTGAATGTACATTTTATCCTGCCTAGTATTTCGAATGGCTTTACGGGCCAAACGTCTTGCCGGTCGACTCAATTGTCGTCGGGCATTACAATAGTTTTACAAATATTTTAATAATAATTATAATTATACATTTTTTTTTTGCTGTACGCCCTCTGTGGCGCTGTCGGTCAGTTCACCCTTGGTGTTTTCCAGCGTTGGTACAAGGGGCGGTCTGCCTCTCGTACTTCTTCTTGTTCCAGCGTTGGTACAAGGGGCGGTTTGCCTCTCGTACTAGTTTTTACTCGTGGGTGGCCGCTGACATGTGCCCAGGCAATGTTAGCTGTAGAGCGGTCCCTCGCAGTCTGCTGGGCATTCACGTTGCCTTCTCGGGATCGGTTGTGGCTGTGGTCGATGTGAAACTGGATTAATAAGTTTTTCCTCTGAGGGACAGGGGGGGCTCTTTACTTTGTTTAACGACTCAAGATGTTTGAGTTCGTTTCCCCAGTTTCCCAAGGTATTGGGTTTTGGGACTTATATAAGAGTCTTACGATCTCAGACTTTCTTTGCCTGATCCGCTCTTTAATGCCACTGCGCCTTTTTAGCTTTAAAGTATATTTAGAGCTCATGCCCCCTGTACTCCCTCAGTTAATTTTTGATTCTCCAGGGTGTGTGCCGTTCCAGATGCTTCGTTGTTTCAGTTGTTTTTGAGTGTTATTTCCTTTTAATTTACTTCCTTTAATAACTTTTATGACTGGTTTAAAATTAGAGTTGAAGTTATGTATCTTAACGTTTTCATGTTTTTGTGACGTCCTGTCACGGTCGCCATGTAATGGTTCCAAGATTAAAAGACGTCCGTCTTTCTTGATGGTTCTTTATTATCTGTTTTCTTTTCGAGTTCGAGCTGTCCACCGCGAAGCAGTGAGCAGCCGTTTTACATACATGGTTTTTGGCTTATTATATACAGCAAGAGAGTCAGAGAGAGTCATGCGCGCACATATGTATAAACAACGACGGTCAAGCGTGAGAACGCTGACTTAGCTATTTGGGCGATCGTTGTTATCAAGTGCGGATCATATTTCGTCTGCACTTGAATATGCGCAGAGGGCACTTATCGTTAGGCGCGCTGCGACAAAGTCGCTGCTTATGTTTGCATTCTGTTGGCATAACAACAAAGTGTTGCAGCCTTATTCATATGTATGTATATACATATGTACGCATGCTACAATAGCCAAAATCATATTAAGATCGGACCACTATATCATAAAGCTGCCATAGGACCAATCAAGATATCTTGATCAAACTCGACATTTATTAGTGTTACTATACTCCTCATATATAGCAAAATGATATTAAGATCGGATCACTATATTATATAGCTGCCATATGACCGATCGATCAAAAATTAAGTTGTATGCAAAAACATTTTGTTTCTCAAGATATCTTGACCATACTCGATATTTATTAGTGTTACTATACTCCTCATTTATAGGCAAAATCCTATTAAGATCGGAGAACTATTTCAAATAGCTGCTATATGACCGATCGGTCGATAATTTAGTTGTATGAAAAACATTTTGTTTTTCAAGATATCTTGATCAAACTCGGCATTTATTAGTTTGACTATACTCTTCATATATAGGCAAAATACTATTAAGATCGGAGCACTATATCATATAGCTGCCATAGGACTGATCGGTTGAAAACTAAGTTGTATGAAAAAACATTTTGTTCTTCAAGATATCTTGACCATACTCGGCATTTATTAGTTTGACTATACTCTTCATATATAGGAAAAATCCTATTAAGATCGGAGCACTATATCATATAGCTGCCATAGGAGCGATCGGTCGATAATTAACTTGTATGAAAAAACATTTTCTTTTTCAAGATATCTTAATCAAACTCGACATTTATTAGTGTTACCATCTTCCTCATATATAGGCAAAATCATATTTTGATCGCATCACTATATTATATAGCTGCCATTAAACCGATCGGTCGATAATTAAGTTGTATGAAAAAACATTTTCTTTATCAAGATATCTTGACAAATCTCGACATTTATTAGTGTTACTATACTCCTTATATATAGGCAAAGTCCCATTAAGATCGGAGGCCCATATCATATAGCTGCCATAGGAACGATCGGTCGAAAATTATGTTGTATGAAAAAACATTTTGTTTTTCAAGATATGTTGACCAAACTCGATATTTATTAGTGTTACTATACTCCTCATATATAGCCAAAATCATATTAAGATCGGACCACTATATCATATAGCTGCCATAGGACCAATCGGTCGAAAAAACATTTTCTTTTTCAAGATATCTTGATCAAACTCGACATTTATTAGTGTTACTATACTCCTCATATATAGCAAAATGATATTAAGATCGGATCACTATATTATATAGCTGCCATATGACCGATCGATCAAAAATTCAGTTGTATGCAAAAACGTTTTGTTTCTCAAGATATCTTGACCAAACTCGATATTTATTAGTGTTACTATACTCCTCATTTATAGGAAAAATCCTATTCAGATCGGAGCACAATATCATATAGCTGCTTTATGACCGATCGGTCGAAAGTTTAGTTTTATGAAAAAACATTTTGTTTTTCAAGATATTTTGACCAAACTTGGCATTTATTAGTTTGACTATACTCTTCATATATAGGCAAAATACTATTAAGATCGGAGCACTATATCATATAGCTGCCATAGGAGCGATCGGTCGATAATTAACTTGTATGAAAAAACATTTTCATTTTCAAGATATCTTAATCAAACTCGACATTTATTAGTGTTACCATATTCCTCATATATAGGCAAAATCATATTTTGATCGCATCACTATATTATATAGCTGCCATTAGACCGATCGGTCGATAATTAAGTTGTTTGAAAAAACATTTTCTTTATCAAGATATCTTGACAAATCTCGACATTTATTAGTGTTACTATACTCCTTATATATAGGCAAAGTCCCATTAAGATCGGAGGCCTATATCATATAGCTGCCATAGGAACGATCGGTCGAAAATTATGTTGTATGAAAAAACATTTTGTTTTTTAAGATATCTTGACCAAACTCGATATTTATTAGTGTTACTATACTCCTCATATATAGCCAAAATCATATTAAGATCGGACCACTATATCATATAGCTGCCATAGGACCAATCGGTCGAAAAAACATTTTCTTTTTCAAGATATCTTGATCAAACTCGACATTTATTACTGTTACTATACTTCTCATATATAGCAAAATGATATTAAGATCGGATCACTATATTATATAGCTGCCATATGACCGATCGATCAAAATTTCAGTTGTATGCATAAACATTTTGTTTCTCAAGATATCTTGACCATACTCGATGTTTATTAGTGTTACTATAATCCTCATTTATAGGAAAAATCCTATTCAGATCGGAGCACTATATCATATAGCTGCCTTATGACCGATCGGTCGAAAGTTTAGTTTTATGAAAAAACATTTTGTTTTTCAAGATATCTTGACCAAACTTGGCATTTACTAGTTTGACTATACTCTTCATATATAGGCAAAATACCATTAAGATCGGATCACTATATCATATAGCTGCCATAGGAGGGATCGGTCGATAATTAAGTTGTATAAAAAAACATTTTCTTTTTCAAGATATCTTGACCAAACTCGATATTTATTAGTGTTACTATACTCCTCATTTATTGGCAAAATCCTATTAAGATCGGAGCACTATATCATGTAGCTGCTATATGACCGACCGGTCGAAAATTACTTGTATGAAAAAACATTTTGTTTTTCAAGATATCTTGACGAAACTCGGCATTTATTAGTTTGACTATACTCTTCATATATAGGCAAAATACTATTCAGATCGGAGCACTATATCATATAGCTGCCATAGGACCGATCGGTTGAAAACTAAGTTGTATGAAAAAACATTTTGTTTTTCAAGATAACTTGACCATACTCGGCATTTATTAGTTTGACTATACTCTTCATATATAGGCAAAATACTATTAAGATCGGAGGCCTATATCATATAGCTGCCATAGGAACGATCGGTCGAAAATTATGTTGCATGAAAAAACATTTTGTTTTTCAAGATATCTTGAACAAACTTGCCATTTATTAGTTTGACTATACTCCTCATATATAACCAAAATCCTATTAAGATCGGAGCACTATATTATATAGCTGCCATAGGACCAATCGGTCGAAAAAACAATTTCTTTTTCAAGATATCTTGATCAAACTCTACATTTATTAGTGTTACTAAGTATAGTATAACAAAATGATATTAAGTTTGGATCACTATATTATAAAGCTGCCATATGACCGATCGATCAAAAATTAAGTTGTATGCAAAAACATTTTGTTTCTCAAGATATCTTGACCATACTCGATATTTATTAGTGTTACTATACTCCTCATTTATAGGCAAAATCCTATTAAGATCGGAGCACTATATCAAATAGCTGCTATATGACCGATCGGTCGAAAATTTAGTTGTATGAAAAACATTTTGTTTTTCTAGATATCTTGACCAAACTCGGCATTTATTAGTTTGACTATACTCTTCATATATAGGCAAAATACTATTAAGATCGGATCACTATATCATATAGCTGCCATAGGAGGGATCGGTCGATAATTAAGTTGTATAAAAAAACATTTTCTTTTTCAAGATATCTTGACCAAACTCGATATTTATTAGTGTTACTATACTCCTCATTTATTGGCAAAATCCTATTAAGATCGGAGCACTATATCATATAGCTGCCATAGGACCGATCAGTCGAAAATTAATTTGTATGAAAAAACATTTTGTTTTTCAAGATATCTCGAAGAAACTCGGCATTTATGTACTACTCATATATAGGCAATATCCTATAAAGATCCGATCAATATATCATATAGCTGCCATAGCTCGGCATTTATTTGTTTGACTATACTCTTCATATGTAGGCAAAATCCTATTAAGATCGGAGCACTAAATCATTGGCAGCTAGCTAAATGACCGATCGGTCGAAAATTATGTTGTATGAAAAAACATTTTGTTTTTCAAGACATCTTGACCAAACTCGGCATTTATTAGTTTGACTTTACTCTTCATATATAGGCAAAATCCTATTAAGATCGGACCACTATATCATATACCTGCCATATGACCGATCGGTCGAAAATTAAGTTGTATGAAAAAACCTGTTGTTTCTCAAAATATCTTGAACAAACTTGCTATTTATTAGTGTTACTATACTCCTCATATATAGGCAATATCCTATTAAAATCAGACCACTGTATCATATAGCTGCCATGTTGTTTCTCAAGATATCTTGAAGAAACACGGCATTTATCAGTTTTGCTGTACTACTCATATATAGGCAATATCCTATTAAGATCGGATCAATATATCATATAGCTGCCATAACTCGGCATTTATTTGTTTGACTATACTCTTCATATATAGGCAAAATCCTATTAAGATCGGAGCACTATATCATATAGCTGCCAAATGACCGATCTGTCGAAAATTATGTTGTAATGAAAAACATTTTGTTTTTCAAGACATCTTGACCAAACTCGGCATTTATTAGTTTGACTATACTCTTCATATATAGGCAAAATCCTATTAAGATCGGAGCACTACATCATATAGCTGCAATATGACCGATCGGTCGAAAATTAAGTTGTATGAAAAAACCTGTTGTTTCTCAATATATCTTGAGCAAACTTGCTATTTATTAGTGTTACTATACTCCTCATATATAGGCAATATCCTATTGAAATCAGAGCACTGTATCATATAGCTGCCATGTTTCTCAAGATATCTTGAAGAAACACGGCATTTATCAGTTTTGCTGTACTCCTCATATATGGGCAATATCCTATTAAGATCGGATCAATATATCATATAGCTGCCATAACTCGGCATTTTTTATTATGACTGTACTCTTCATACATAGGCAAAATCCTATTAGGATCGGAGCACTATATCATATAGCTGCCATAGGAACGATCGCTCGAAAATTATGTTGTATTAAAAAACATTTTGTTTTTCAAGATATCTTTACCAAACTTGACATTTATTAGTTTAACTATACTCTTCATATATAGGCAAAATACTATTAAGATCGGAGCACTATATCATATAGTTGCCATATGACCGATCGTTCGAAAATTAAGTTGTATAAAAAAATATGTTGTTTCTCAAGATATCTTGAAGAAACACGGCATTTATCAGTTTTGCTGTACTCCTCATATATGGGCAATATCCTATTAAGATCGGATCAATATATAATATAGCTGCCATAACTCGGCATTTATTAGTTTGACTATACTCTTCATATATAGGCAAAATCCTATTAAGATCGGAGCACTTTATCATATAGCTGCCATATGACGGATCGGTCGAAAATTAAGTTGTATGAAAAAACCTGTTGTCTCTCAAAATATCTTGACCAAACACGACATTTATTAGTGTTACTATACTCCTCACTTATAGGAATAATCCTTTTAAGATCGGAGCAATATATCATATAGCTGCTATATGACCGATCGGTCGAATATTAAGTTGCATAAAAAAACATGTTTCTCAAGATATCTTAAACAAACTTGGCATTTATTAGTTTTGCTATACTCCTCATATATAGGCAAAATCCTATTAAGATCTGAGCACTATATCATATAGCTGCCATAGGAACGATCGGTCGAAAATTATGTTGTATTAAAAAACATTTTGTTTTTCAAGATATCTTGACCAAACTCGACATTTATAAGTTTAACTATACTCTTCATATATAGGCAAAATACTATTAAGATCGGAGCACTATATCATATAGTTGCCATATGACCGATCGTTCGAAAATTAAGTTGCATAAAAAAATATGTTGTTTCTCAAGATATCTTGAAGAAACACGGCATTTATCAGTTTTGCTGTACTCCTCATATATGGGCAATATCCTATTAAGATCGGATCAATATATAATATAGCTGCCATAACTCGGCATTTATTAGTTTGACTATACTCTTCATATATAGGCAAAATCCTATTAGGATCGGAGCACTTTATCATATAGCTGCCATATGACGGATCGGTCGAAAATTAAGTTGTATGAAAAAACCTGTTGTCTCTCAAAATATCTTGAACAAACTTGCTATTTATTAGTGTTACTATACTCCTCATATATAGGCAATATCCTATTAAAATCAGAGCACTGTATCATATAGCTGCCATGTTGTTTCTCAAGATATCTTGAAGAAACACGGCATTTATCAGTTTTGCTGTACTCCTCATATATGGGCAATATCCTATTAAGATCGGAGCACCATATCATATAGCTGCCATAGGACCGATCGGTCGAAAACTAAGTTGTATGAAAATACATGTTGTTACTCAAAATATCTTGAACAATCTTGCTATTTATTAGTGTTACTATACTCCTCATATATAGGCAATATCCTATTAAGATCAGAGCACTGTATCATATAGCTGCCATGTTGTTTCTCAAGATATCTTGAAGAAACACGGCATTTATCAGTTTTGCTGTACTACTCATATAAAGGCAATATCTTATTAAGATCGGAGCACTATATTATATAGCTGCCATAGGAACGATCGGTCGAAAATTATGTTGTATGAAAAAACATTTTGTTTTTCAAGATATCTGACCAAACTCGACATTTATTAGTGTTACTATATTCCTTATCTATAGGCAAAATCATATTAAGATCGGACCACTATATCAAATAGCTCCCATAGGAGCGATCGGTCGATAATTAAGTTGTATAAAAAACACTTTCTCTTTTTCAAGATATCTTGATCAAACTCGACATTTATTAGTGTTACTATACTCCTCATATATAGGCAAAAGGATGTTAAGATTGGATCACTATATTATATAGCTGTCATATGACCGATCAGTCGAAAATTAAGTTGCATGAAAAAACATTTTGTTTTTCAAGATATCTTGACCAAACTCGGCATTTATTAGTTTGACTATAATCTTCATATATAGGCAAAAACTATTAAGATCGGACCACTATATCATATAGTTGCCATATGACCGATCGTTCGAAAATTAAGTTGTATAAAATAATATGTTGTTTCTCAAGATATCTTGAACAAACTTGCCATTCATTAGTTTTGCTGTACTCGTCATATATAGGCAAATATAGCTGCCAAAGGAACGATCGGTTGAAAATTAATTTGTATGAAAAACATTTTGTTTTTCAAGATATCTTGAACAAACCCGGCATTTATCAGTTTTGCTATACTCCTCATATATAGGCAATATCCTATTAAGAACGGAGCACTATATCATATAGCTGCTATAGGAACGATCGGTCGAAAATTATGTTGTATGAAATAACATTTTGTTTTTCAAGATATCTTGACCAAACTCGACATTTATTAGTGTTACTATATTCCTTATATATAGGCAAAATCATATTAAGATCGAACCACTATATCAAATAGCTCCCATAGGACCGATCGGTCGATAATTAAGTTGTATAAAAAACACTTTCTCTTTTTCAAGATATCTTGATCAAACTCGACATTTATTAGTGTTACTATACTCCTCATATATAGGCTAAAGGATATTAAGATTGGATCACTATATTATATAGCTGTCATATGACCGATCGGTCGAAAATTAAGTTGTATGAAAAAACATTTTGTTTTTCAAGATATCTTGACCAAACTCGGCATTTATTAGTTTGATTATAGTCTTCATATATAGGCAAAAACTATTAAGATCGGAGCACTATATCATATAGCTGCCATAGGAACGATCGGTCGAAAATTATGTTGACCAAAAATAAAAAAACCTTTTGTTTTTCAAGATATCTTGACCAAACTCGATATTTATTAGGTTTACTATACTCCTCATATATAGGCAAACTCCTATTAATATCGGAGCCCTATATCATATGGCTGCCATATGACCGATCGGTCGGAAATTAAGTTGTATGAAAAAACATGTTTCTCAAGATATCTTGAACAAACTTGCCATTTATAAGTGTTATAATACTTCTCATATATAGCCAAAATTCTATTAAGATCGGAGCACTATATTATATAGCTGCCATAGGAACGATCGGTCGAAAATTAAGTTCTATGAAAAAACATTTTTTTTTCAAGATATCTTGACCAAACTTGTCCAAACTTGTCTTGGCCAAGCTCGGCATTTATTAGTTTTACTGTACCGCTCAAATATAAGCGAAATCATATTAAGTTCGGACCACAATCCAAAATAGCCATCATATAGCTGCCATAGCAACGATCAGTCGACCAGTCGATCAGGCATAGCAACGATTAGTCTAAAATTAATTTGTATGAAAAAAAATTTTGTTTTTCAAGATATCTTGACCAAACTTTGAATATATTAGTTTGACTATACTCTTAATATATAGGCAAAATACTATTAAGATCGGGGCACTATATCATATAGCTGCCATAGCAACGATCGGTCGAAAATTATGTTGTATGAAAAAACATTTTGTTTTTCAAGATATCTTGACCAAACACCAAATTAATTACTGTTACTATACTCTTCATATATAGGCAAATTACTATTAAGATCGGAGCACTATATCATATAGCTGCCATATGACCGATCGATCGAAAATATCATATAGTTGCCATATGACCGATCGGTCGAAAATTAAGTTGTATAAAAAACATGTTGTTTCTCAAGATATCTTGAACAAACTTGGCATTTATTAGTTTTGCTATACTCCTCATATATAGGCAAATATAGATGCCAAAGAAACGATCAGTTGAAAATTAATTTGTATGAAAAAACATTTTGTTTTTCAAGATATCTTGACCAAACTCGACATTTATTAGTGTTACTATAATCCTTATATAAAGGCAAAATCCTATTAAGATCGGACCCCTATATTATATAGCTCCCATAGGACCGATCGGTCGATAATTAAGTCGTATAAAAACACATTCTCTTTTTCAAGATATCTTGATCAAACTCGACATTTATTAGTGTTACTATACTCCTCAAAAATAGGCAAAATGATATTGAGATTGGATCACTATATTATAAAGCTGCCATAGGACCGATCGAACGGTAATTAAGTTGTATGAAAAAACATTTTGTTTTTCAAGATATCTTGACCAAACTCGATATTTAGTAGTGTTACTATAGTCCTCATATATATTCAAAATCCTATTAATATCGGAGCCCTATATCATATAGCTGCCATGTGACCGATCGGTCGAAAATTATGTTGAATGAAAAAACATGTTGTTTCTCAAGATATCTTGAACAAACTTGCCATTTATAAGTGTTATTGTACACCTCATATATAGGCAAAATCGTATTAAGATCGGAGCCCTATAACAAATAGCTCCCATAGGACCGATCGGTCGATAATTAAGTCGTATAAAAACATATTCTCTTTTTCAAGATATCTTGATCAAACTCGACATTTATTGGTGTTACTATACTCCCCATATATAGGCAAAATACTATTAAGATCGGAGCACTATATCATATAGCTGCCATAGGAACGAACGGCCGATAATAATGTTGTATGAAAAAACATTTTGTTTTTCAAGATATCTTGACCAAACTCGATATTTAGTAGTGTTACTATAGTCCTCATATATATTCAAAATCCTATTAATATCGGAGCCCTATATCATATAGCTGCCATGTGACCGATCGGTCGAAAATTAAGTTGTATGAAAAAACATGTTGTTTCTCAAGATATCTTGAACAAACTTGCCATTTATAAGTGTTATTGTACACCTCATATATAGGCAAAATCGTATTAAGATCGGAGCCCTATAACAAATAGCTCCCATAGGACCGATCGGTCGATAATTAAGTTGTATAAAAACATATTCTCTTTTTCAAGATATCTTGATCAAACTCGACATTTATTGGTGTTACTATACTCCCCATATATAGGCAAAAGGATATTAAGATTGGATCACTAAATTATATAGCTGTCATAGGACAGATCGGTCGAAAATTAAGTTGTATGAAAAAACATTTTGTTTTTCAAGATATCTTGACCAAACTTTGCATTTATTAGTTTGACTATCCTCTTCATATATAGGCAAAATACTATTAAGATCGGGGCACTATATCATATAGCTGCCATAGGAACGATCGGTCGAAAATTATGTTGAATGAAAAAACATTTTGTTTTTCAAGATATCTTGACCAAAGACGACATTAATTAGTGTTACTATACTCTTCATATATAGGCAAAATCCTATTAAGATTGGAGCACTACATCATATAGCTGCCATATGACCGATCGGTCGAAAATTATGTTGTATGAAAAAACATTTTGTTTTTCAAAATATCTTGACCAATCGCGGCATTTATTAGTTTGACTATACTCTTCATATATAGGCAAATTACTATTAAGATCGGAGCACTATATCATATAGCTGCCATATGACCGATCGATCGAAAATACCATATGACCGATTGGTCGAAAATTAAGTTGTATGAAAAAACATTTTGTTTTTCAAGATGTCTTGAACAAACTCGCCATTTATCAGTTCTGCTATACTCCTCATATATAGGCAATATCCTATTACGATCGGAGCACTATATCATTTAGCTGCCATAGGAACGATCGGTCGAAAATTATGTTGTATGAAAAAACATTTTGTTTTTCAAGATATCTTGACCAAACTCGACATTAATTAGTGTTACTATAATCCTTATATAGGCAAAATCATATTCAGATCGGACCCCTATATTATATAGCTCCCATAGGACCGATCGGTCGATAATTAATTTGTATAAAAACACATTCTCTTTTTCAAGATATCTTGATCAAACTCGACATTTATTAGTGTTACTATACTCCTCAAAACTAGGCAAAATGATATTGAGATTGGATCACTATATTATAAAGCTGCTATAGGACCGATCGGTCGGTAATTAAGTTGTATGAAAAAACATTTTGTTTTTCAAGATATCTTGACCAAGCTCGGCATTTATTGGTTTGACTATACTCTTCATATATAGGCAAAATACTATTAAGATCGGAGCACTATATCATATAGCTGCCATAGGAACGATCGGCCGATAATAATGTTGTATGAAAAAACATTTTGTTTTTCCAGATATCTTGACCAAACACGACATTAATTAGTGTTACTATACTCTTCATAAATAGGCAAAATCCTATTAAGATCGGAGCACAATATCATATAGCTGCCATATGACCGATCGGTCGAAAATTATGTTGTATGAAAAAACATTTTGTTTTTTAAGATATCTTGACCAATCGCGGCATTTATTAGTTTGACTATACTCTTCATATATAGGCAAAATACTATCAAGATCGGAGCACTATATCATATAGCTGCCATATGACCGATCGATCGAAAATACCATATGACCGATTGGTCGAAAATTAAGTTGTATGAAAAAACATTTTGTTTTTCAAGATGTCTTGAACAAACCCGCCATTTATCTGTTCTGCTATACTCCTCATATATAGGCAATATCCTATTAAGATCGGAGCACTATATCATTTAGCTGCCATAGGAACGATCGGTCGAAAATTATGTTGTATGAAAAAACATTTTGTTTTTCAAGATATCTTGACCAAACTCGATATTTATTAGTGTTACTATAGTCCTCATATATAGGCAAAATCCTATTAATATCGGAGCCCTATATCATGTAGCCGCCATATGACGATCGGTCGAAAACTAAGTTGTATGAAAAAACATGTTGTTTCTCAAAATATCTTGAACAATCTTGCTATTTATTAGTGTTACTATACTCCTCATATATAGGCAATATCCTATTAAGATCAGAGCACTGTATCATATAGCTGCCATGTTGTTTCTCAAGATATCTTGAAGAAACACGGCATTTATCAGTTTTCGTGTACTACTCATATATAGGCAATATCCTATTAAGATCGGATCAATATATCATATAGCTGCCATAACTCGGCATTTATTTGTTTGACTATACTCTTTATATACGGGCAAAATCCTATTAAGATCGGAGCACTATATCATATAGCTGCCAAATGACCGATCGGTCGAAAATTATGATGTATGAAAAAACATTTTGTTTTTCAAAACATCTTGACCAAACTTGGCATTTATTAGTTTTGCTATACTCATCATATATAGGCAAATATAGCTGCCAAAGGAACGATCGGTTGAAAATTAATTTGTATGAAAAAACATTTTGTTTTTCAAGATATCTTGAACAAACCCGGCATTTATCAGTTTTGCTATACTCCTCATATATAGGCAATATCCTATTAAGATCGGAGCACTATATCATATAGCTGCCATAGGAACGATCGGTCGAAAATTATGTTGTATGAAAAAACATTTTGTTTTTCAAGATATCTTGACCAAACTCGACATTTATTAGTGTTGCTATATTCCTTATCTATAGGCAAAATCATATTAAGATCGGACCACTATATCAAATAGCTCCCATAGGACCGATCTGTCGATAATTAAGTTGTATAAAAAACATATTCTCTTTTTCAAGATATCTTGATCAAACTCGACATTTATTAGTGTTACTATACTCCTCATATATAGGCAAAAGGATATTAAGATTGGATCACTATATTATATAGCTGTCATATGACTGATCGGTCGAAAATTAAGTTGCATGAAAAAACATTTTGTTTTTAAAGATATCTTGACCAAACTCGGCATTTATTAGTTTGACTATACTCCTCATATATAGGCAATATCCTATTAAGAACGGAGCACTATATCATATAGCTGCCATAGGAACGATCGGTCGAAAATTATGTTGTATAAAAAAACCTTTTGTTTATTCAAGATATCTTGACCAAACTCGATATTTATTAGTTTTACTATACTCCTCATATATAGGCAAACTCCTATTAATATCGGAGCCCTATATCATTTGGCTGCCATATGACCGATCGGTCGAAAATTAAGTTGTATAAAAATCATTTATAAGTGTTATAATACTCCTCATATATAGCCAAAATCCTATTAAGAGCGGAGCACTATAGCTGCCATAGGAACGATCAGTCGAAAATTAAGTTCTATGAAAAAACATTTTTTTTTTTCAAGATATCTTGACCAAACTTGTCCAAACTTGTCTTGGCCAAGCTCGGCATTTATTAGTTTTACTATACCGCTCACATATAAGCGAAATCATATTAAGATCGGACCACAATCCAAAATAGACATCATATAGCTGCCATAGCAACGATCAGTCGATCAGTCGATCAGCCATAGCAACGATCAGTCGAAAATTAATTTGTATAAAAGAACATTTTGTTTTCAAGATATCTTGACCAAACTCGGCATTTATTAGTTTAACTATACTCTTCATATATAGGCAAATTACTATTAAGATCGGAGCACTATATCATATAGCTGCCATATGACCGATCGATCGAAAATATCATATAGTTTCCATATGACCGATCGGTCGAAAATTAAGTTGTATAAAGAACATGTTGTTTCTCAAGATATCTTGAACAAACTTGGCATTTATTAGTTTTGCTATACTCCTCATATATAGGCAAATATAGCTGCCAAAGAAACGATCAGTTGAAAATTAATTTGTATGAAAAAACATTTTGTTTTTCAAGATATCTTAAACAAACCCGGCGTTTATAAGTTTTGCTATACTCCTCATATATAGGCAATATCCTATTAAGATCGGAGCTCTATATCATATAGCTGCCATAGGAACGATCGGTCGAAAATTATGTTGTATGAAAAAACATTTTGTTTTTCAAGATATCTTGACCAAACTCGATATTTATTAGTATTACTATAGTCCTCATATATAGGCAAAATCCTATTAATATCGGAGCCCTCTATCATATAGCTGCCATATGACCGATCGGTCGCAAATTAAGTTGTATGAAAAAACATGTTGTTTCTCAAGATATCTTGAACAAACTTGCCATTTATAAGTGTTATTGTACACCTCATATATAGGCAAAATCCTATTAAGATCGGAGCCCTATAACATATAGCTCCCATAGGACCGATCGGTCGATAATTAAGTTGTATAAAAACATATTCTCTTTTTCAAGATATCTTGATCAAACTCGAAATTTATTGGTGTTACTATACTCCTCATATATAGGCAAAAGGATATTAAGATTGGATCACTATATTATATAGCTGTCATAGGACAGATAGGTCGAAAATTAAGTTGTATAAAAAAACATTTTGTTTTTCAAGATATCTTGACCAAACTTTGAATATATTAGTTTGACTATACTCTTAATATATAGGCAAAATACTATTAAGATCGGGGCACTATATCATATAGCTGCCATAGCAACGATCGGTCGAAAATTATGTTGTATGAAAAAACATTTTGTTTTTCAAGATATCTTGACCAAACACCAAATTAATTACTGTTACTATACTCTTCATATATAGGCAAAATCCTATTAAGATCGGAGCACTATATCATATAGCTGCCATATGACCGATCGGTCGAAAATTATGTTGTATGAAAAAACATTTTGTTTTTCAAGATATCTTGACCAATCGCGGCATTTATTAGTTTGACTATACTCTTCATATATAGGCAAAATACTACTAAGATCGGAGCACTATATCATATAGCTGCCAAATGACCGATCGATCGAAAATACCATATGACCGATTGGTCGAAAATTAAGTTGTATGAAAAAATATTTTGTTTTTCAAGATGTCTTGAACAAACCCACCATTTATCAGTTCTGCTATACTCCTCATATATAGGCAATATCCTATTAAGATCGGAGCACTATATCATTCAGCTGCCATAGGAACGATCGCTCGAAAATTATGTTGTATGAAAACACATTTTGTTTTTCAAGATATCTTGACCAAACTCGACATTTATTAGTGTTACTATAATCCTTATATATAGGCAAAATCATATTAAGATCGGACCCCTATATTATATAGCTCCCATAGGACCGATCGGTCGATAATTAAGTTGTATAAAAACACATTGTCTTTTTCAAGATATCTTGATCAAACTCGACATTTATTAGTGTTACTATACTCTTCAAAAATAGGCAAAATGATATTGAGATTGGATCACTATATTATAAAGCTGCCCTAGGACCGATCGGTCGGTAATTAAGTTGTATGAAAAAACATTTTGTTTTTCAAGATATCTTGACCAAACTCGGCATTTATTGGTTTGACTATACTCTTCATATATAGGCAAAATACTATCAAGATCGGAGCACTATATCATATAGCTGCCATAGGAAAGAACGGCCGATAATAATGTTGTATGAAAAAACATTTTGTTTTTCAAGATATCTTGACCAACCTCGACACTTATTAGTGTTACTATATTCCTCATATATAGGCAGAATCATATTAAGATCGGAGCACTATGTCATATAGCTGCCATAGGACCGATCTGTCGATAATTAAGTTGTATGAAAATACATTTTCTTTTTCAAGATATCTTGATCATTTATTAGTGTTACTATAATCCTCATATATAGGCTTAAATATATTAAGATCGGATCACTATATTATATAACTGCCATAGGACCGATCGCTCGAAACCTAAGTTGTA
The DNA here is from genome assembly GCF_030788295.1 of Drosophila virilis. Taxonomy (NCBI): domain Eukaryota; kingdom Metazoa; phylum Arthropoda; class Insecta; order Diptera; family Drosophilidae; genus Drosophila; species Drosophila virilis. The sequence goes on along the minus strand of NW_027212867.1, from coordinate 103,399 downwards.
TGAAAAAACATATTGTTTTTCTAGATATGTTGACCAAAGTCTGCATTTATGAGTTTGGCTATACTCTTCATATATAGGCAAAATCCTATTAAGATCTGAGCACTATATCATATAGCTGCCATAGGAACGATCGGCCGATAATAATGTTGTATGAAAAAACATTTTGTTTTTCAAGATATCTTGACCAACCTCGACATTTATTAGTGTTACTATATGCCTCATATATATGCAGAATCATACTAAGATCGGAGCACTATATCATATAGCTGCCATAGGCCCGATCGGTCGAAAACTAAGTTGTATGAAAAAGTATGTTGTTTCTCAAGATATCTTAAACAAACTTGGCATTTATTAGTTTGGCTATACTCTTCATTTATAGGCAAAATCCTATTAAGATCGGACCACTATATCATATAGCTGCCATATGACCGATCGGTGGACAATTAAGTTGTATGAAAAAACATTTTGTGTTTTAAAATATCTAGACCAAATCGACATTTATTAGTTTTACTATACTCCTCATATATATGCAAAATCCTATTAAGATCGGTGAACTATATCATATAGCTGCCATAGGAACGATCGGTCGAAAATAATGTTGTATGAAAAAAAAATTTGTTTTTCAAGATATCTTGACCAAACTCGACATTTATTAGTGTTACTTTATTTCTCTTATATAAGCAGAATCATATTAAGATCGGAACACTATATCATATAGTTGCCATAGCAACGATCGGTCGAAAATAATGTTGTATATAAAAACATTTTGTTTTTCATGATATCTTGACCAAACGCGGCATTTATTAGTTTGACTTTACTCTTCAAAAGTACAATATCATATAGCTGCCATAGGACCGATCGGTTGATAATTAAGTTGTATGAACAAACCGTTTCTTTTTCAAGATATCTTAATCAAACTCGACATTTATTAGTGTTACAATACTCTTCATATATAGACTAAATGATATTAAGATCGGATCACTATATTATATAGCCGCCATAGGACCGATCCTAACCAAACTCGACGTTTATTAGTATGACTATACTCTTCATATATAGGCAAAATCCTATTAAGGTCGGAGCACTATATCATATAGCTGCCATATGACCGATCGGTCAAAAATTAAGTTGTATGAAAAAACATTTTGTGTTGTAAAATATCTAGACCAAATCGACATTTATTAGTGTTACTATTATCCTCATATATAGGCAAAATCCTATTAAGATCGGAGCACTATATAATATAGTTGCAATAGGAACGATCGGTCGAAAATAATGTTGTATACAAAACCATTTTGTTTTTTAAGATATCTTGACCAAACTCGCCATTTATTAGTGTTACTATACTCCTCATATAGGCAAAATCCTATTAAGATCGGAGCACTATATCATATAGCTGCTATAGGAACGATCGGTCAAATATTAAGTTGTATGAAAAAACATTTTGTGTTTTAAAATATCTAGACCAAATCGACATTTATTAGTGTTACTATACTCCTCATATATAGGCAAAATCGTATTAAGATCGGAGCACTATATCATATAGTTGCCATAGGAACGATCGGTCGAAAATAATGTATATAAAAACATTTTGTTTTTTAAGATATCTTGACCAAACTCGCCATTTATTAGTGTTACTATACTCCTCATATATAGGCAAAATCCTAATTAGATCGGAGCACTATATCATATAGCTGCCATAGGAACGATCGGTCGAAAATAATGTTCTGAGAAAAAACATTTTGTTTTTCAAGATATCTTGATCAAACCCGACATTTATTAGTGTTACTATACTCCTCATATATAAGCAAAATGATATTAAGATCGGATCACTATATTATATAGCTGCCATAGGACCGATCGGTCGAAAACTAAGTTGTATGAAAAAACAATTTGTTTTTCAAGATATCTTGACCAAACGCGGCATTTATTAGTTTGACTATACTCTTCATATATAGGCAAAATCTTATTAAGATCAGAGCACTATATCATTTAGCTGCCATATGACCGATCGGTCGAATATTAAGTTGTATGCAAAAACATTTTGTGTTTGAAAATATCTAGACCAAATCGACATTTATTAATTTTACTATACTCCTCATATATATGCAAAATCCTATTAAGATCGGTGCACTATATCATATAGCTGCCATAGGAACGATCGGTCGAAAATAATGTTGTATGAAAAAACATTTTGTATTTCAAGATATCTTGACCAAACTCGAAATTTATTAGTGTTACTTTATTTCTCTTATATAAGCAGAATCATATTAAGATTGGAGCACTATATCATATAGTTGCCATAGCAACGATCGGTCGAAAATAATGTTGTATATAAGAACATTTTGTTTTTCTTGATATCTTGACCAAACGCGGCATTTATTAGTTTGACTATACTCTTCATATATTGGCAAAATGCTATTAAGATCGGATCACTATATCATATAACTGCCATATGACCGATCGGTCAAAAATTAAGTTGTATGAAAAAACATTTTGTGTTTTAAAATATCTAGACCAAATCGACATTTATTAGTGTTACTGTACTCCTCATATATAGGCAAAATCCTATTAAGATCGGAGTACAATATCATATAGCTGCCATAGGACCGATCGGTTGATAATTAAGTTGTATGAACAAACATTTTCTTTTTCAAGATATCTTAATCAAACTCGACATTTATTAGTGTTACTATACTCCTCATATATAGGCTAAATGATATTAAGATCGGATCACTAAATTATATAGCTGCCATAGGACCGATCTTAACCAACCTCGACATTTATTAGTTTGACAATACTCTTCATATATAGACAAAATCCTATTAAGGTCGGAGCACTATATCATATAGCTGCCATATGACCGATCGGTCGAAAATTAAGTTGTATGAAAAAACATTTTGTGTTTTAAAATATCTAGACCATTAATTAGTGGCACTATACTCCACATATATATGCAAAATTCTATTAAGATCGGATCACTATATCATATAGCTGCCATAGGAACGATCGGTCGAAAATAATGTTGTATGAAAAAACATATTGTTTTTCAAGGTATCTTGACCAAACTCGACATTTATTATTGTTACTTTATTCCTCATATATAGGCAGAATCATATTATGATCGGACCGATCGGTTGATAATTAAGTTGTATGAAAAAACATTTTGTGTTTTAAAATATCTAGACCAAATCGACATTTATTAGTGTTACTATACTCCTCATATATAGGCAAAATCGTATTAAGATCGGAGCACTATATCATAGTTGCCATAGGAACGATCAGTCGAAAATAATGTTGTATATAAAAACATTTTGTTTTTTAAGATATCTTGACCAAACTCGCCATTTATTAGTGTTACTATACTCCTCATATATAGGCAAAATCCTAATTAGATCGGAGCACTATATCATATAGCTGCCATAGGAACGATCGGTCGAAAATAATGTTCTAAGAAAAAACATTTTGTTTTTCAAGATATCTTGATCAAACTCGACATTTATTAGTGTTACTATACTCCTCATATATAAGCAAAATGATATTAAGATCGGATCACTATATTATATAGCTGCCACAGGACCGATCGGTCGAAAACTAAGTTGTATGAAAAAACAATTTGTTTTTCAAGATATCTTGACCAAACGCGGCATTTATTAGTTTGACTATACTCTTCATATATAGGCAAAATCTTATTAAGATCAGAGCACTATATCATATAGCTGCCATATGACCGATCGGTCGAAAATAATGTTGTATGAAAAAACATTTTGTATTTCAAGATATCTTGACCAAACTCGAAATTTATTAGTGTTACTTTATTTCTCTTATATAAGCAGAATCATATTAAGATTGGAGCACTATATCATATAGTTGCCATAGCAACGATCGGTCGAAAATAATGTTGTATATAAGAACATTTTGTTTTTCTTGATATCTTGACCAAACGCGGCATTTATTAGTTTGACTATACTCTTCATATATTGGCAAAATGCTATTAAGATCGGATCACTATATCATATAACTGCCATATGACCGATCGGTCAAAAATTAAGTTGTATGAAAAAACATTTTGTGTTTTAAAATATCTAGACCAAATCGACATTTATTAGTGTTACTGTACTCCTCATATATATGCAAAATCCTATTAAGATCGGTGCACTATATCATATAGCTGCCATAGGAAACGATCGGTCGAAAATAATGTTGTATGAAAAAACATTTTGTATTTCAAGATATCTTGACCAAACTCGAAATTTATTAGTGTTACTTTATTTCTCTTATATAAGCAGAATCATATTAAGATCGGAGCACTATATCATATAGTTGCCATAGGAACGATCGGTCGAAAATAATGTTGTATATAAAAACATTTTGTTTTTCAAGATATCTTGACCAAGCGCGGCATTTGTTTTTTTGACTATAGTCTTCATATATAGGCAAAATCCTATTAAGATCGGATCACTATATCATATAGCTGCCATATGACCGATCGGTCGAAAATTAAGTTGTATAAAAAACATTTTGTGTTTTAAAATATCTAAACCAAATCTACATTTATTAGTGTTACTATACTCCTCATATATAGGCAAAAGCCTATTAGGAACGGAGCACAATATCATTTAGCTGCCATAGGACCGATCGGTTGATAATTAAGTTGTATGAACAAATATTTTCTTTTTCAAGATATCTTAATCAAACTCGACATTTATTACTGTTACTATACTCTTGATATAAAGGCAAAATCCTATTAAGATCGGAGCACTATATCATATACCTGCCTAGGACCGATCGGTCGTAAGCTAAGTTGTATGAAAAAACAATTTGTTTTTAAAGATATCTTGACCAAACTCGACATTTATTAGTTTGACTACACTCTTCATATATAGGCAAAATCCTATTAAGATTGTATCACTATATCATATAGCTGCCATATGACCGATCGGTCGAAAATTAAGTTGTATGAAAAAACATTTTATGTTTTAAAATATCTAGACCAAATCGACATTTATTAGTGTTACTATACTCCTCATATATAGGCAAAATCATATTAAGATCGGAGCACTATATCATATAGTTGCCATAGGAACGATCAGTCGAAATAATGTTGTATATAAAACATTTTGTTTTTTAAGATATCTTGACGAAACTCGCCATTTATTAGTGTTACTATACTCCTCATATATAAGCAAAATGATATTAAGATCGGATCACTATATTATATAGGTGCCATAGGACCGATCGGTCGAAAACTAAGTTGTATGAAAAAAAAATTTGTTTTTCAAGATATCTTGACCAAACGCGGCATTTATTAGTTTGACTATACTCTTCATATATTGGCTAAATCTTATTAAGATCAGAGCACTATATCATATAGCTGCAATGTGACCGATCGGTCGAATATTAAGTTGTATGAAAAAACATTTTGTGTTTTAAAATATCTAGACCAAATCGACATTTATTAGTGGCACTATACTCCACATATATTTGCAAAATCCAATTAAGATCGGAGCACTATATCATATAGCTGCAATAGGAACGATCGGTCTTAAATAATGTTGTATGAAAAAACATTTTGTTTTTCAAGATATCTGACCAAACTCGACATTTATTAGTGTTACTTTATTTCTCATATATAGGCAGAATCATATTAAGATCGGATCACTATATCATATAGCTGCCATATGACCGATCGGTCGAAAATTAAGTTGTATAAAAAACATTTTGTGTTTTAAAATATCTAAACCAAATCTACATTTATTAGTGTTACTATACTCCTCATATATAGGCAAAAGCCTATTAGGATCGGAGCACAATATCATTTAGCTGCCATAGGACCGATCGGTTGATAATTAAGTTGTATGAACAAACATTTTCTTTTTCAAGATATCTTAATCAAACTCGACATTTATTACTGTTACTATACTCTTGATATAAAGGCAAAATCCTATCGGAGCACTATATCATATACCTGCCTAGGACCGATCGGTCGAAAACTAAGTTGTATGAAAAAACAATTTGTTTTTCAAGATATCTTGACCAAACGCGGCATTAATTTGTTTGACTTTACTCTTCATATATAGGCAAAATCCTATTAAGATCGGATAACTATATCATATAGCTGCCATATGACCGATCGGTCGAAAATAATGTTGTATAAAAAAACATTTTGTTTTTCAAGATATCTTGACCAAACTCGACATTTATTAGTGTTACTATTTTCCTCATATATAGGCAGAATCATATTAAGATCGGATCACTAATCATGTAGCTGCCATATGACCGATCGGTCGAAAATTAAGTTGTATGAAAAAACATTTTGTGTTTTAAAATATCTAGACCAAATCGACATTTATCATATAGCTGCCATAGGAACGATCGGTCGTAAATAATGTTGTATGAAAAAACATTTTGTTTTTCAAGATATCTTGGCCAAACTCGACATTTATTAGGTTGACTATACTCTTCATATATGGGCAAAATCCTATTAAGATCGGATCACTATATCATATAGCTGCCATATGTCCGATCGGTCGAAAATTAAGTTGTATGAAAAAACATTTTGTGTTTTAAAATATCTAGACCAAATCGACATTTATTATTGCTACTATATTCCTCATATATAGGCAGAATCATATTAAGATCGCACCGCTTTATCATATAGCTGCCATAGGACCGATCGGTTGATAATTAAGTTGTATGAACACACATTTTCTTTTTCAAGATATCTTGATCAAACTCGACATTTATTAGTGTAACTACTCTCCTCATATATAGGCAAAATCCTATTAAGATCGGATAACTACATCATATAGCTGCCATATGACCGATCGGTCGAAAATTAAGTTGTATAAAACAAAATGTTGTTTCTCAAGATATCTTGAACAAACTTGATATTTATTAGTTTTGCTATACTCCTCATATATAGGCAAAATCCAATTAAGATCGGAGCACTATATCATATAGCTGCCATAGGAACGATAGGTCGAAAATAATGTTGTATGAAAAAACATTTTGTTTTTTAAGATATCTTGACGAAACTCGCCATTTATTAGTGTTACTATACTCCTCATATATAAGCAAAATCCTAATATTCTGACCAAACTCGGCATTTATAAGTTTGGCTATACTCTTCATATATAGGAAAAATCCTATTAAGATCGGATCACTATATTATATAACTGCCATAGGACCGGTCGCTCGAAAACTAAGTTGTATGAAAAAACATTTTGTTTCTCAAGATATCTTGAAGAAACTCGGCATTTATCAGTTAGGCTGTACTCCTCAAATAAAGGCAGTATCCTATTAAGATCGGAGCACTATATCATATAGCTGCCATAACTCGGCATTTATTAGTTTGGCTATACTCTCCATATATAGGAAAAATCCTCTTAAGATCGGAGCAGTATATAATATAGCTGCCATATGACCGATCGGTCGAAAATTAAGTTGTATGAAAAAATATGTTGTTTCTCAAGATATCTTGAAGAAACTCGGCATTTATCAGTTAGGCTGTACTCCTCATATAAAGGCAGTATCCTATTAAGATCGGAGCACTATATCATATAGCTGACATAACTCGGCATTTATTAGTTTGACTATATTCTTCATATATAGGAAAAATCCTATTAAGATCGGATCACTATATTATATAACTGCCATAGGACCGGTCGCTCGAAAACTAAGTTGTATGAAAAAACATTTTGTTTTTCAAGATATCTTGACCAAACTCTGCATTTACTAGTTTGGCTATACTCTTCAAATATAGGCAAAATCCTATTAAGATCGGTGCACTATATCATATAGCTGCTATATGACCGATCGATCAAAAATTAAGTTTTATGATCGATCGTTCGAAAATATTGTTGTATATAAAAACATTTTGTTTTTCAAGATATCTTGACCAAACGCAGCATTTATTAGTTTGACTATAGTCTTCATATATAGGCAACATCCTATTAAGATCGGATCACTATATCATATAGCTGCCATATGACCGATCGGTCGAAAATTAAGTTGTATGACAAAACATTTTGTGTTTTAAAATATCTAGACCAAATCGACATTTATTAGTGTTACTATACTCTTCATATATAGAGTAATTGAAAAACTAAATTGTATGAAAAAACAATTTGTTTTAAAGATATCTTAACCAAACTCGACATTTATTAGTTTGACTATACTCTTCATATATAGGCAAAATTAAGTTGTATAAAAAAACATGTTGTTTCTCAAGATATCTTGAACAAACTTTATATTTATTAGTGTTACTATACTCCTCATATATAGGCAAAATCCTATTAAGATCGGATCACTATATCACATAGCTGCCATATGACCGATCGGTTGATAATTAAGTTGTATGAACAAACATTTTCTTTTTCAAGATATCTTGATCAAACTCGACATTTATTAATGTTACTATAATCCTCATATATAGGAAAAATCCAATTATGATCGGAGCACTATATCATATAGTTGCCATATGACCGATCAGTCGAAAATAATGTTGTATATATAACATTTTGTTTTTTAAGAAATCTTGATCAAACTCGCCATTTATTAGTGTTACTATACTCCTCATATATAGGCAAAATCCTATTAAGATTGGAGCACTATATCATATAGCTGCCATTGGAACGATCGGTCGAAAATAATGTTGTATGAAAAAACATTTTGTTTTTCAAGTTATCTTGACCAAACTCGACATTTATTAGTGTTACTATATTCCTCATATATGGGCAGAATCATATTAAGATCGGACCGCTATATCATATAGCTGCCATAGGACCGATCGGTTGATAATTAAGTTGTATGAACAAACATTTTCTTTTTCAAGATATCTTGATCAAACTCGACATTTCTTAGTGTTACTATACTACTCATATATAGGCAAAATCCTATTAAGATCGGATAACTATCATAAAGCTGCCATATGACCGATCGGTCGAAAATTAAGTTGTATAAAAAAACATGTTGTTTCTCAAGATATCTTGAACAAACTTGATATTTATTAGTTTTGCTATACTCCTCATATATAGGCAAAATCCAATTAAGATCGGAGCATTATATCATATAGCTGCCATATGACCGATCGGTCGAAAATTAAGTTGTATGAAAAAACATTTTGTGTTTTAAAATATCTAGACCAAATCGACATTTATTAGTGGCACTATACTCCTCGTATATAGGCAATATCCTATAAAGATCGGTGCACTATATCATATAGCTGCCATAGGAACAATCAGCCGAAAATAATGTTGTATGAAAAACATTTTGTTTTTCAAGATATCTTGACCAAACTCGACATTTATTAGTGTTACTTTATTCCTCATATATAGGCAGAATCATATTAAGAACGGACCACTATATCATATAGCTGCCATATGACGGATCGGTCGAAAATTAAGTTGTATGAAAAGACATTTTGTGATTTAAAATATCTAGACCAAATCGACATTTATTAGTGTTACTATACTCCTCATATATATGCAAAATCCTATTAAGATCGGTGCACTATATCATATAGCTGCCATAGGAACAATCAGCCGAAAATAATGTATGAAAAACATTTTGTTTTTTAAGATATCTTGACGAAACTCGCCATTTATTAGTGTTACTATACTCCTCATATATAGGCAAAATCCTATTAAGATCGGAACACTATATCATATAGCTGCCATAGGAACGATCGGTCGAAAATAATGTTGTATGAAAAAATATTTTGTTTTTCAAGATATCTTGGCCAAACTCGACATTTATTAGGTTGACTATACTCTTCATATATGGGCAAAATCCTATTAAGATCGGATCACTATATCATATAGCTGCCATATGACCGATCGGTCGAAAATTAAGTTGTATGAAAAAACATTTTGTGTTTTAAAATATCTAGACCAAATCGACATTTATTATTGCTACTATACTCCTCGTATATAGGCAAAATCCTATTAAGATCGGAGCACTATATCATACAGTTGCCATAGGAACGATCAGTCGAAATAATGTTGTATATAAAACATTTTGTTTTTTAAGATATCTTGACGAAACTCGCCATTTATTAGTGTTACTATACTCCTCATATATAGGCAAAATCCTATTAAGATCGGAGCACTATATCATATAGCTGCCATAGGAACGATCGGTCGAAAATAATGTTGCATGAAAAAACATTTTGTTTTCAAGATATCTTGACCAAACTCGAAATTTATTAGTGTTACTATATTCCTCATATATAGGCATAATCATATTAAGATCGGACCGCTTTATCATATAGCTGCCATAGGACCGATCGGTTGATAATTAAGTTGTATGAACACACATTTTCTTTTTCAAAATATCTTGATCAAACTCGACATTTATTAGTGTAACTATACTCCTCATATATAGGCAAAAACCTATTAAGATCGGATAACTACATCATATAGCTGCCATATGACCGATCGGTCGAAAATTAAGTTGTATAAAACAAAATGTTGTTTCTCAAGATATCTTGAACAAACTTGATATTTATTAGTTTTGCTATACTCCTCATATATAGGCAAAATCCAATTAAGATCGGAGCACTATATCATATAGCTGCCATAGGAACGATAGGTCGAAAATAATGTTGTATGAAAAAACATTTTGTTTTTTAAGATATCTTGACGAAACTCGCCATTTATTAGTGTTACTATACTCCTCATATATAAGCAAAATCCTAATATTCTGACCAAACTCGGCATTTATAAGTTTGGCTATACTCTTCATATATAGGAAAAATCGTATTAAGATCGGATCACTATATTATATAACTGCCATAGGACCGGTCGCTCGAAAACTAAGTTGTATGAAAAAACATTTTGTTTTTCAAGATATCTTGACCAAACTCGGCAATTATTAGTTTGGCTATACTCTCCATATATAGGAAAAATCCTCTTAAGATCGGAGCACTATATAATATAGCTGCCATATGACCGATCGGTCGAAGATTAAGTTGTATGAAAAAATATGTTGTTTCTCATGATATCTTGAAGAAACTCGGCATTTATCAGTTAGGCTGTACTCCTCATATAAAGGCAGTATCCTCTTAAGATCGGAGCACTATATCATATAGCTGCCATAACTCGGCATTTATTAGTTTGACTATACTCTTCATATATAGGAAAAATCCTATTAAGATCGGATCACTATATTATATAACTGCCATAGGACCGGTCGCTCGAAAACTAAGTTGTATGAAAAAACATTTTGTTTTTCAAGATATCTTGACCAAACTCTGCATTTATTAGTTTGGCTATACTCTTCAAATATAGGCAAAATCCTATTAAGATCGGTGCACTATATCAGATAGCTGCTATATGACCGATCGATCAAAAATTAAGTTTTATGAAAAAACATTTTGTTTCTCAAGATATCTTGACCAACCTCTACATTTATTAGTGTTACTATACTCCTCATTTATAGGCAATATCCTATTAAGATCGGAGCACTATATCATATAGCTGCTATATGACCGATCGGTCGAAAATTAAGTTGTATGAAAGAGTATGTTCTTTCTCAAGATATCTTAAACAAACATGGCATTTACTAGTTTTCCTATACTTCTCATATGTAGGCAAAATCCTATTAAGATCGGAGCACTATATCATATAGCTGCCATTAGAACGATCGGTCGAATATAATGTTGTATGAAAAAACATTTTTTTTTTCAAGATATCTTGATCAAACTCGATATTTATTAGTGTTACTATACTCCTCATATATAAGCAAAATGATATTAAGATCGGATCACTATATTATATAGGTGCCATAGGACCGATCGGTCGAAAACTAAGTTGTATGAAAAAACATTTTGTTTTTCAAGATATCTTGATTAAACGCGGCATTTATTAGTTTGACTTTACTCTTCATATATAGGCAAAATCCTATTAAGATCGGATAACTATATCATATAGCTGCCATATGACCGATCGGTCGAAAATTAAGTTGTATAAAACAACATGTTGTTTCTCAAGATATTTTGAACAAACTTGGCATTTATAAGTTTGGCTATACTCTTCATATATAGGGAAAATCCTATTTAGATCGGATCACTATATTATATAACTGCCATAGGACCGATCGGTCGAAAATATTGTTGTATGAAAAAACATTTTGTATTTCAAGATATATTATATTTTATATTTATTTATTTATTAATGGTCGACAAAACGAGTGTCTTCCTCATTATTCAAAATTGTACAATATAATTATATGCTAAAAGCCTAGTTAAAGGATACAATTTTCTAAATAGCATCACCGACCGATGGAGGTGTTTTATTTGCCAGTCCGGCCAGCTGTGCCCCTTTTCACAGCTAATTTTGTCAGTGACGCTTTTAGAGCCTACATCTAAGCAGAAGGTTGTAAGTAGGAAAAAAGTGATCTCAAGTGAAATTAAAAATAATCTTAATTTGCTAAATTAATAAAGAAAATACAATAAATAGGAAAAAAGAAAGTAAGAAAATTGTTAATAAAGTAAAGCAATGTAAGTTAGATAAAGAGTGTTAAGTGGATAGGACAAAGAGAAAAGTAATGGGAAATCGCCGACACGGTGGGGGAAAATTTTTTTTTCAGCCTGTCCGGCTAGCTATGCCCCTGCTCATAGCTGGGAATGGTCAGCGACTTCCCGAAGGTATCCTGAAAGCAACGATTTTATTAGGGGTAGAGACAGTTCGGTAGAGAAAACGTGATGTAAACTATTATAATTTTTACATAGCACGCGAAAAGAATTGTGCATAGCGTAATCAGTTGTGCACGTAGATAGTAATAAGGGGCGATAATTTCTGGTTGGTCTAGCCGGAACAGAGAATTGAAGACGCCCTAGCAGAAAAGGAGAATCAATGTCGCCAATAATCAACTTATGTAGAAGGACAACACCGAGAATTGTCCTACGGTTGATTAACGACGGAAGGTTGAGAAGAAGCAGTCTGCTGGAGTAGGACGGCAACCGAAGATTAGGGTCCCAATTTAAACCTCGTAAGGCAAAAAGCAGAAATTGCTTCTGAACAGATTCAATACGATCCTGGCTGTTGATATACTGTGGAGACCAGATGCAAGAGCAGTATTCAAGGATAGGGCGAACAAGAGAGATGTACAGAAGTTTTGTTATAAAAGGATCGTTAAACTCTTTAGACCATCGTTTAATGAATCCAAGTACACCTTTTGCCTCATTAACAATGGTATCTATATGAAGATTGAAACAGAGTTTAGAATCAAAAATAACGCCTAGATCCTTAACTGTTAGTATACGTTGCAAAGGGATATTGTCGATTGTATAACTGACAAGATAAGGTGTAGTACGATTAAAAGTCATAAACATACACTTTGAACAATTTAGATGCAATTGATTGGCCGAACACCAAAGTTGCATAGCGTTCAAATCGTCTTGTAGACGAGAATGATGTAGGGGGTTGGTGTATGATAGAAAAAGTTTGACATCGTCCGCATACATGAGTACACGAGCATGTGATATAACAGAGGGAAGATCATTTATAAAAAGTGTAAAGAGTAAAGGTCCAAGATGACTACCTTGAGGAACACCAGAAGTGACCAAACTCGCCATTTATTAGTTTGGCTATATTCTCCATACATAGGAAATATCCTATTATGATCGGAGCACTATATCATATAGCTGCCATAACTCGCCATTTATTAGTGTTACTATACTCCTCATATATAGGCAAAATCCTATTAAGATCGGAACACTATATCATATAGCTGCCATAGGAACGATCGGTCGAAAATAATGTTGTATGAAAAAACATTTTGTTTTTCAAGATATCTTGGCCAAACTCGACATTTATTAGGTTGACTATACTCTTCATATATAGGCAAAATCCTATTAAGATCGGATCACTATATCATATAGCTGCCATATGACCGATCGGTCGAAAATTAAGTTGTATGAAAAAACATTTTGTGTTTTAAAATATCTAGACCAAATCGACATTTATTATTGCTACTATACTCCTCGTATATAGGCAAAATCCTATTAAGATCGGAGCACTATATCATACAGTTGCCATAGGAACGATCAGTCGAAATAATGTTGTATATAAAACATTTTGTTTTTTAAGATATCTTGACGAAACTCGCCATTTATTAGTGTTACTATACTCCTCATATATAGGCAAAATCCTATTAAGATCGGAGCACTATATCATATAGCTGCCATAGGAACGATCGGTCGAAAATAATGTTGCATGAAAAAACATTTTGTTTTCAAGATATCTTGACCAAACTCGAAATTTATTAGTGTTACTATATTCCTCATATATAGGCAGAATCATATTAAGATCGGACCGCTTTATCATATAGCTGCCATAGGACCGATCGGTTGATAATTAAGTTGTATGAACACACATTTTCTTTTTCAAAATATCTTGATCAAACTCGACATTTATTAGTGTAACTATACTCCTCATATATAGGCAAAATCCTATTAAGATCGGATAACTACATCATATAGCTGCCATATGACCGATCGGTCGAAAATTAAGTTGTATAAAACAAAATGTTGTTTCTCAAGATATCTTGAACAAACTTGATATTTATTAGTTTTGCTATACTCCTCATATATAGGCAAAATCCAATTAAGATCGGAGCACTATATCATATAGCTGCCATAGGAACGATAGGTCGAAAATAATGTTGTATGAAAAAACATTTTGTTTTTTAAGATATCTTGACGAAACTCGCCATTTATTAGTGTTACTATACTCCTCATATATAAGCAAAATCCTAATATTCTGACCAAACTCGGCATTTATAAGTTTGGCTATACTCTTCATATATAGGAAAAATCGTATTAAGATCGGATCACTATATTATATAACTGCCATAGGACCGTTCGCTCGAAAACTAAGTTGTATGAAAAAACATTTTGTTTTTCAAGATATCTTGACCAAACTCGGCAATTATTAGTTTGGCTATACTCTCCATATATAGGAAAAATCCTCTTAAGATCGGAGCACTATATAATATAGCTGCCATATGACCGATCGGTCGAAAATTAAGTTGTATGAAAAAATATGTTGTTTCTCAAGATATCTTGAAGAAACTCGGCATTTATCAGTTAGGCTGTACTCCTCATATAAAGGCAGTATCCTCTTAAGATCGGAGCACTATATCATATAGCTGCCATAACTCGGCATTTATTAGTTTGACTATACTCTTCATATATAGGAAAAATCCTATTAAGATCGGATCACTATATTATATAACTGCCATAGGACCGGTCGCTCGAAAACTAAGTTGTATGAAAAAACATTTTGTTTTTCAAGATATCTTGACCAAACTCTGCATTTATTAGTTTGGCTATACTCTTCAAATATAGGCAAAATCCTATTAAGATCGGTGCACTATATCAGATAGCTGCTATATGACCGATCGATCAAAAATTAAGTTTTATGAAAAAACATTTTGTTTCTCAAGATATCTTGACCAACCTCTACATTTATTAGTGTTACTATACTCCTCATTTATAGGCAATATCCTATTAAGATCGGAGCACTATATCATATAGCTGCTATATGACCGATCGGTCGAAAATTAAGTTGTATGAAAGAGTATGTTCTTTCTCAAGATATCTTAAACAAACATGGCATTTACTAGTTTTCCTATACTTCTCATATGTAGGCAAAATCCTATTAAGATCGGAGCACTATATCATATAGCTGCCATTAGAACGATCGGTCGAATAGAATGTTGTATGAAAAAACATTTTTTTTTTCAAGATATCGTGATCAAACTCGATATTTATAAGTGTTACTATACTCCTCATATATAAGCAAAATGATATTAAGATCGGATCACTATATTATATAGGTGCCATAGGACCGATCGGTCGAAAACTAAGTTGTATGAAAAAACATTTTGTTTTTCAAGATATCTTGATTAAACGCGGCATTTATTAGTTTGACTTTACTCTTCATATATAGGCAAAATCCTATTAAGATCGGATAACTATATCATATAGCTGCCATATGACCGATCGGTCGAAAACTAAGTTGTATAAAACAACATGTTGTTTCTCAAGATATTTTGAACAAACTTGGCATTTATAAGTTTGGCTATACTCTTCATATATAGGGAAAATCCTATTTAGATCGGATCACTATATTATATAACTGCCATAGGACCGATCGGTCGAAAACTAAGTTGTAGGAAAAAACATTTGGTTTTTCATGATATCTTGATTTAACGCGGCATTTATTAGTTTGACTTTACTCTTCATATAAAGGCAAAATCCTATTAAGATCGGATAACTATATCTTATAGCTGCCATATGACCGATCGGTCGAAAATTAAGTTGTATAAAAAAACATGTTGTTTCTCAAGATATCTTGAACAAACTTGGCATTTATTAGTTTTGCTATACTCCTCATATATAGGCAAAATCCAATTAAGATCGGAGCACTTTATCATATAGCTGCCATAGGAACGATCGGTCGAAAACATTGTTGTATGAAAAAACATTTTGTTTTTTAAGATATCTTGACGAAACTCGCCATTTATTAGTGTTACTATACTCTTCATATATAAGCAAAATCCTAATATTCTGACCAAACTCGGCATTTATAAGTTTGGCTATACTCTTCATATATAGGAAAAATCGTATTAAGATCGGATCACTATATTATATAACTGCCATAGGACCGGTCGCTCGAAAACTAAGTTGTATGAAAAAACATTTTGTTTTTCAAGATATCTTGACCAAACTCGGCAATTATTAGTTTGGCTATACTCTCCATATATAGGAAAAATCCTCTTAAGATCGGAGCACTATATAATATAGCTGCCATATGACCGATCGGTCGAAAATTAAGTTGTATGAAAAAATATGTTGTTTCTCAAGATATCTTGAAGAAACTCGGCATTTATCAGTTAGGCTGTACTCCTCATATAAAGGCAGTATCCTCTTAAGATCGGAGCACTATATCATATAGCTGCCATAACTCGGCATTTATTAGTTTGACTATACTCTTCATATATAGGAAAAATCCTATTAAGATCGGATCACTATATTATATAACTGCCATAGGACCGGTCGCTCGAAAACTAAGTTGTATGAAAAAACATTTTGTTTTTCAAGATATCTTGACCAAACTCTGCATTTATTAGTTTGGCTATGCTCTTCAAATATAGGCAAAATCCCATTAAGATCGGTGCACTATATCAGATAGCTGCTATATGACCGATCGATCAAAAATTAAGTTTTATGAAAAAACATTTTGTTTCTCAAGATATCTTGACCAACCTCTACATTTATTAGTGTTACTATACTCCTCATTTATAGGCAATATCCTATTAAGATCGGAGCACTATATCATATAGCTGCTATATGACCGATCGGTCGAAAATTAAGTTGTATGAAAGAGTATGTTCTTTCTCAAGATATCTTAAACAAACATGGCATTTACTAGTTTTCCTATACTTCTCATATGTAGGCAAAATCCTATTAAGATCGGAGCACTATATCATATAGCTGCCATTAGAACGATCGGTCGAATATAATGTTGTATGAAAAAACATTTTTTTTTTCAAGATATCTTGATCAAACTCGATATTTATTAGTGTTACTATACTCCTCATATATAAGCAAAATGATATTAAGATCGGATCACTATATTATATAGGTGCCATAGGACCGATCGGTCGAAAACTAAGTTGTATGAAAAAACATTTTGTTTTTCAAGATATCTTGATTAAACGCGGCATTTATTAGTTTGACTTTACTCTTCATATATAGGCAAAATCCTATTAAGATCGGATAACTATATCATATAGCTGCCATATGACCGATCGGTCGAAAATTAAGTTGTATAAAACAACATGTTGTTTCTCAAGATATTTTGAACAAACTTGGCATTTATAAGTTTGGCTATACTCTTCATATATAGGGAAAATCCTATTTAGATCGGATCACTATATTATATAACTGCCATAGGACCGATCGGTCGAAAACTAAGTTGTATGAAAAAACATTTGGTTTTTCATGATATCTTGATTTATTAGTTTGACTTTACTCTTCATATAAAGGCAAAATCCTATTAAGATCGGATAACTATATCTTATAGCTGCCATATGACCGATCGGTCGAAAATTAAGTTGTATAAAAAAACATGTTGTTTCTCAAGATATCTTGAACAAACTTGGCATTTATTAGTTTTGCTATACTCCTCATATATAGGCAAAATCCAATTAAGATCGGAGCACTTTATCATATAGCTGCCATAGGAACGATCGGTCGAAAATATTGTTGTATGAAAAAACATTTTGTATTTCAAGATATCTTGACCAAACTCGCCATTTATTAGTTTGGCTATATTCTCCATACATAGGAAATATCCTATTATGATCGGAGCACTATATCATATAGTTGCCATATGAACGTTCGGTCGAAAATAAAGTTGAATAAACAAACATGTGGTTTCTTAAGATATCTTGAAGAAACTCGGCATTTATCAGTTTTGCTGTACTCCTCATATAAAGGCAGTATCCTATTAAGATCGGAGCACTATATCATATAGCTGCCATAACTCGGCATTTATTAGTTTGACTATACTCTTCATATATAGGCAAAATACTATTAAGATCGGATAACTATATCATATAGCTGCCATATGACCGATCGGTCGAAAATTAAGTTGTATAAAAAAACATTTTGTTTCTCAAGATATCTTGAACAAACTTGGCATTTATTAGTTTTGCTATACTCCTCATATATAGTCAAAATCCAATTAAGATCGGAGCACTTTATCATATAGCTGCCATAGGAACGATCGGTCGAAATAATGTTATATGAAAAAACATTTTGTTTTTCAAGATATCTTGACCAAACTCGACATTTATTAGTGTTACTATACTCCTCATATATAAGCAAAATCCTAATATTCTGACCAAGCTCGGCATTTATAAGTTTGGCTATACTCTTCATATATAAGCAAAATCCTATTAAGATCGGATCACTATATTATATAACTGCCATAGGATCGGTCGCTCGAAAACTAAGTTGTATGAAAAAACATTTTGTTTTTCAAGATATCTTGACCAAACTCGGCAATTATTAGTTTGGCTATACTCTCCATATATAGGAAAAATCCTCTTAAGATCGGAGCACTATATAATATAGCTGCCATATGACCGATCGGTCGAAAATTAAGTTGTATGAAAAAATATGTTGTTTCTCAAGATATCTTGAAGAAACTCGGCATTTATCAGTTAGGCTGTACTCCCCATATAAAGGCAGTATCCTATTAAGATCGGAGCACTATATCATATAGCTGCCATAACTCGGCATTTATTAGTTTGACTATACTCTTCATATATAGGAAAAATCCTATTAAGATCGGATCACTATATTATATAACTGCCATAGGACCGGTCGCTCGACAACTAAGTTGTATGAAAAAACATTTTGTTTTTCAAGATATCTTGACCAAACTCTGCATTTATTAGTTTGGCTATACTCTTCAAATATAGGCAAAATCCTATTAAGATCGGTGCACTATATCATATAGCTGCTATATGACCGATCGATCAAAAATTAAGTTTTATGAAAAAACATTTTGTTTCTCAAGATATCTTGACCAAACTCTACATTTATTAGTGTTACTATACTCCTCATTTATAGGCAATATCCTATTAAGATCGGAGCACTATATCATATAGCTGCTATATGACCGATCGGTCGAAAATTAAGTTGTATGAAAGAGTATGTTCTTTCTCAAGATATCTTAAACAAACATGGCATTTACTAGTTTTCCTATACTTCTCATATATAGGCAAAATCCTATTAAGATCGGAGCACTATATCATATAGCTGCCATTGGAACGATCGGTCGAAAATAATGTTGTATGAAAAAACATTTTGTTTTTCAAGTTATCTTGACCAAACTCGACATTTATTAGTGTTACTATATTCCTCATATATGGGCAGAATCATATTAAGATCGGACCGCTATATCATATAGCTGCCATAGGACCGATCGGTTGATAATTAAGTTGTATGAACAAACATTTTCTTTTTCAAGATATCTTGATCAAACTCGACATTTCTTAGTGTTACTATACTACTCATATATAGGCAAAATCCTATTAAGATCGGATAACTATATCATAAGCTGCCATATGACCGATCGGTCGAAAATTAAGTTGTATAAAAAAACATGTTGTTTCTCAAGATATCTTGAACAAACTTGATATTTATTAGTTTTGCTATACTCCTCATATATAGGCAAAATCCAATTAAGATCGGAGCATTATATCATATAGCTGCCATATGACCGATCGGTCGAAAATTAAGTTGTATGAAAAAACATTTTGTGTTTTAAAATATCTAGACCAAATCGACATTTATTAGTGGCACTATACTCCTCGTATATAGGCAAAATCCTATAAAGATCGGTGCACTATATCATATAGCTGCCATAGGAACAATCAGCCGAAAATAATGTTGTATGAAAAACATTTTGTTTTTCAAGATATCTTGACCAAACTCGACATTTATTAGTGTTACTTTATTCCTCATATATAGGCAGAATCATATTAAGAACGGACCACTATATCATATAGCTGCCATATGACGGATCGGTCGAAAATTAAGTTGTATGAAAAGACATTTTGTGATTTAAAATATCTAGACCAAATCGACATTTATTAGTGTTACTATACTCCTCATATATATGCAAAATCCTATTAAGATCGGAACACTATATCATATAGCTGCCATAGGAACGATCGGTCGAAAATAATGTTGTATGAAAAAACATTTTGTTTTTCAAGATATCTTGGCCAAACTCGACATTTATTAGGTTGACTATACTCTTCATATATGGGCAAAATCCTATTAAGATCGGATCACTATATCATATAGCTGCCATATGACCGATCGGTCGAAAATTAAGTTGTATAAAACAAAATGTTGTTTCTCAAGATATCTTGAACAAACTTGATATTTATTAGTTTTGCTATACTCCTCATATATAGGCAAAATCCAATTAAGATCGGAGCACTATATCATATAGCTGCCATAGGAACGATAGGTCGAAAATAATGTTGTATGAAAAAACATTTTGTTTTTTAAAATATCTAGACCAAATCGACATTTATTAGTGGCACTATACTCCTCGTATATAGGCAAAATCCTATAAAGATCGGTGCACTATATCATATAGCTGCCATAGGAACAATCAGCCGAAAATAATGTTGTATGAAAAACATTTTGTTTTTCAAGATATCTTGACCAAACTCGACATTTATTAGTGTTACTTTATTCCTCATATATAGGCAGAATCATATTAAGAACGGACCACTATATCATATAGCTGCCATATGACGGATCGGTCGAAAATTAAGTTGTATGAAAAAACATTTTGTGTTTTAAAATATCTAGACCAAATCGACATTTATTATTGCTACTATACTCCTCGTATATAGGCAAAATCCTATTAAGATCGGAGCACTATATCATACAGTTGCCATAGGAACGATCAGTCGAAATAATGTTGTATATAAAACATTTTGTTTTTTAAGATATCTTGACGAAACTCGCCATTTATTAGTGTTACTATACTCCTCATATATAGGCAAAATCCTATTAAGATCGGAGCACTATATCATATAGCTGCCATAGGAACGATCGGTCGAAAATAATGTTGCATGAAAAAACATTTTGTTTTCAAGATATCTTGACCAAACTCGAAATTTATTAGTGTTACTATATTCCTCATATATAGGCAGAATCATATTAAGATCGGACCACTTTATCATATAGCTGCCATAGGACCGATCGGTTGATAATTAAGTTGTATGAACACACATTTTCTTTTTCAAAATATCTTGATCAAACTCGATATTTATTAGTGTAACTATACTCCTCATATATAGGCAAAATCCTATTAAGATCGGATAACTACATCATATAGCTGCCATATGACCGATCGGTCGAAAATTAAGTTGTATAAAACAAAATGTTGTTTCTCAAGATATCTTGAACAAACTTGATATTTATTAGTTTTGCTATACTCCTCATATATAGGCAAAATCCAATTAAGATCGGAGCACTATATCATATAGCTGCCATAGGAACGATAGGTCGAAAATAATGTTGTATGAAAAAACATTTTGTTTTCTAAGATATCTTGACGAAACTCGCCATTTATTAGTGTTACTATACTCCTCATATATAAGCAAAATCCTAATATTCTGACCAAACTCGGCATTTATAAGTTTGGCTATACTCTTCATATATAGGAAAAATCGTATTAAGATCGGATCACTATATTATATAACTGCCATAGGACCGGTCGCTCGAAAACTAAGTTGTATGAAAAAACATTTTGTTTTTCAAGATATCTTGACCAAACTCTGCATTTATTAGTTTGGCTATACTCTTCAAATATAGGCAAAATCCTATTAAGATCGGTGCACTATATCAGATAGCTGCTATATGACCGATCGATCAAAAATTAAGTTTTATGAAAAAACATTTTGTTTCTCAAGATATCTTGACCAACCTCTACATTTATTAGTGTTACTATACTCCTCATTTATAGGCAATATCCTATTAAGATCGGAGCACTATATCATATAGCTGCTATATGACCGATCGGTCGAAAATTAAGTTGTATGAAAGAGTATGTTCTTTCTCAAGATATCTTAAACAAACATGGCATTTACTAGTTTTCCTATACTTCTCATATATAGGCAAAATCCTAATAAGATCGGAGCACTATATCATATAGCTGCCATTAGAACGATCGGTCGAATATAATGTTGTATGAAAAAACATTTTTTTTTTCAAGATATCTTGATCAAACTCGATATTTATTAGTGTTACTATACTCCTCATATATAAGCAAAATGATATTAAGATCGGATCACTATATTATATAGGTGCCATAGGACCGATCGGTCGAAAACTAAGTTGTATGAAAAAACATTTTGTTTTTCAAGATATCTTGATTAAACGCGGCATTTATTAGTTTGACTTTACTCTTCATATATAGGCAAAATCCTATTAAGATCGGATAACTATATCATATAGCTGCCATATGACCGATCTGTCGAAAATTAAGTTGTATAAAACAACATGTTGTTTCTCAAGATATTTTGAACAAACTTGGCATTTATAAGTTTGGCTATACTCTTCATATATAGGGAAAATCCTATTTAGATCGGATCACTATATTATATAACTGCCATAGGACCGATCGGTCGAAAACTAAGTTGTATGAAAAAACATTTGGTTTTTCATGATATCTTGATTTAACGCGGCATTTATTAGTTTGACTTTACTCTTCATATAAAGGCAAAATCCTATTAAGATCGGATAACTATATCTTATAGCTGCCATATGACCGATCGGTCGAAAATTAAGTTGTATAAAAAAACATGTTGTTTCTCAAGATATCTTGAACAAACTTGGCATTTATTAGTTTTGCTATACTCCTCATATATAGGCAAAATCCAATTAAGATCGGAGCACTTTATCATATAGCTGCCATAGGAACGATCGGTCGAAAATATTGTTGTATGAAAAAACATTTTGTATTTCAAGATATCTTGACCAAACTCGCCATTTATTAGTTTGGCTATATTCTCCATACATAGGAAATATCCTATTATGATCGGAGCACTATATCATATAGTTGCCATATGAACGGTCGGTCGAAAATAAAGTTGAATAAACAAACATGTGGTTTCTTAAGATATCTTGAAGAAACTCGGCATTTATCAGTTTTGCTGTACTCCTCATATAAAGGCAGTATCCTATTAAGATCGGAGCACTATATCATATAGCTGCCATAACTCGGCATTTATTAGTTTGACTATACTCTTCATATATAGGCAAAATACTATTAAGATCGGATAACTATATCATATAGCTGCCATATGACCGATCGGTCGAAAATTAAGTTGTATAAAAAAACATTTTGTTTCTCAAGATATCTTGAACAAACTTGGCATTTATTAGTTTTGCTATACTCCTCATATATAGTCAAAATCCAATTAAGATCGGAGCACTTTATCATATAGCTGCCATAGGAACGATCGGTCGAAAATAATGTTATATGAAAAAACATTTTGTTTTTCAAGATATCTTGACCAAACTCGACATTTATTAGTGTTACTATATTCCTCATATATAGGCAGAATCATATTAAGATCGGACCGCTTTATCATATAGCTGCCATAGGACCGATCGGTTGATAATTAAGTTGTATGAACACACATTTTCTTTTTCAAGATATCTTGATCAAACTCGACATTTATTAGTGTAACTATACTCCTCATATATAGGCAAAATCCTATTAAGATCGGATAACTACATCAGATAGCTGCCATATGACCGATCGGTCGAAAATTAAGTTGTATAAAACAAAATGTTGTTTCTCAAGATATCTTGAACAAACTTGATATTTATTAGTTTTGCTATACTCCTCATATATAGGCAAAATCCAATTAAGATCGAAGCACTATATCATATAGCTGCCATAGGAACGATAGGTCGATAATAATGTTGTATGAAAAAACATTTTGTTTTTTAAGATATTTTGACGAAACTCGCCATTTATTAGTGTTACTATACTCCTCATATATAGGCAGAATCATATTAAGATCGGACCGCTTTATCATATAGCTGCCATAGGACCGATCGGTTGATAATTAAGTTGTATGAACACACATTTTCTTTTTCAAGATATCTTGATCAAACTCGACATTTATTAGTGTAACTATACTCCTCATATATAGGCAAAATCCTATTAAGATCGGATAACTACATCATATAGCTGCCATATGACCGATCGGTCGAAAATTAAGTTGTATAAAACAAAATGTTGTTTCTCAAGATATCTTGAACAAACTTGATATTTATTAGTTTTGCTATACTCCTCATATATAGGCAAAATCCAATTAAGATCGAAGCACTATATCATATAGCTGCCATAGGAACGATAGGTCGAAAATAATGTTGTATGAAAAAACATTTTGTTTTTCAAGATATCTTGACCAAACTCTGCATTTATTAGTTTGGCTATACTCTTCAAATATAGGCAAAATCCTATTAAGATCGGTGCACTATATCATATAGCTGCTATATGACCGATCGATCAAAAATTAAGTTTTATGAAAAAACATTTTGTTTCTCAAGATATCTTGACCAAACTCTACATTTATTAGTGTTACTATACTCCTTATTTATACGCAATATCCTATTAAGATCGGAGCACTATATCATATAGCTGCTATATGACCGATCGGTCGAAAATTAAGTTGTATGAAAGAGTATGTTCTTTCTCAAGATATCTTAAACAAACATGGCATTTACTACTTTTTCTATACTTCTCATATATAGGCAAAATCCTATTAAGATCGGAGCACTATATCATATAGCTGCCATTAGAACGATCGGTCGAATATAATGTTGTATGAAAAACATTTTTTTTTTCAAGATATCTTGATCAAACTCGATATTTATTAGTGGTACTATACTCCTCATATATAAGCAAAATGATATTAAGATCGGATCACTATATTATATAGGTGCCATAGGACCGATCGGTCGAAAACTAAGTTGTATGAAAAAACATTTTGTTTTTCAAGATATCTTGATTAAACGCGGCATTTATTAGTTTGACTTTACTCTTCATATATAGGCAAAATCCTATTAAGATCGGATAACTATATCATATAGCTGCCATATGACCGATCGGTCGAAAATTAAGTTGTATAAAACAACATGTTGTTTCTCAAGATATCTTGAACAAACTTGGCATTTATAAGTTTGGCTATACTCTTCATATATAGGGAAAATCCTATTTAGATCGGATCACTATATCATATAACTGCCATAGGACCGATCGGTCGAAAACTAAGTTGTATGAAAAAACATTTGGTTTTTAATGATATCTTGATTTAACGCGGCATTTATTAGTTTGACTTTACTCTTCATATAAAGGCAAAATCCTATTAAGATCGGATAACTATATCTTATAGCTGCCATATGACCGATCGGTCGAAAATTAAGTTGTATAAAAAAACATGTTGTTTCTCAAGATATCTTGAACAAACTTGGCATTTATTAGTTTTGCTATACTCCTCATATATAGGCAAAATCCAATTAAGATCGGAGCACTTTGTCATATAGCTGCCATAGGAACGATCGGTCGAAAATATTGTTGTATGAAAAAACATTTTGTATTTCAAAATATCTTGACCAAACTCGCCATTTATTAGTTTGGCTATATTCTCCATACATAGGAAATATCCTATTATGATCGGAGCACTATATCATATAGTTGCCATATGAACGGTCGGTCGAAAATAAAGTTGAATAAACAAACATGTGGTTTCTTAAGATATCTTGAAGAAACTCGGCATTTATCAGTTTTGCTGTACTCCTCATATAAAGGCAGTATCCTATTAAGATCGGAGCACTATATCATATAGCTGCCATAACTCGGCATTTATTAGTTTGACTATACTCTTCATATATAGGCAAAATACTATTAAGATCGGATAACTATATCATATAGCTGCCATATGACCGATCGGTCGAAAATTAAGTTGTATAAAAAAACATTTTGTTTCTCAAGATATCTTGAACAAACTTGGCATTTATTAGTTTTGCTATACTCCTCATATATAGGCAAAATCCAATTAAGATCGGAGCACTATATCATATAGCTGCCATAGGAACGATAGGTCGAAAATAATGTTGTATGAAAAAACATTTTGTTTTTTAAGATATCTTGACGAAACTCGACATTTATTAGTGTTACTATACTCCTCATATATAAGCAAAATCCTAATATTCTGACCAAACTCGGCATTTATAAGTTTGGCTATACTCTTCATATATAGGAAAAATCCTATTGAGATCGGATCACTATATTATATAACTGCCATAGGACCGGTCGCTCGAAAACTAAGTTGTATGAAAAAACATTTTGTTTTTCAAGATATCTTGACCAAACTCGGCAATTATTAGTTTGGCTATACTCTCCATATATAGGAAAAATCCTCTTAAGATCGGAGCACTATATAATATAGCTGCCATATGACCGATCGGTCGAAAATTAAGTTGTATGAAAAAATATGTTGTTTCTCAAGATATCTTGAAGAAACTCGGCATTTATCAGTTAGGCTGTACTCCCCATATAAAGGCAGTATCCTATTAAGATCGGAGCACTATATCATATAGCTGCCATAACTCGGCATTTGTTAGTTTGACTATACTCTTCATATATAGGAAAAATCCTATTAAGATCGGATCAGTATATTATATAACTGCCATAGGACCGGTCGCTCGACAACTAAGTTGTATGAAAAAACATTTTGTTTTTCAAGATATCTTGACCAAACTCTGCATTTATTAGTTTGGCTATACTCTTCAAATATAGGCAAAATCCTATTAAGATCGGTGCACTATATCATATAGCTGCTATATGACCGATCGATCAAAAATTAAGTTTTATGAAAAAACATTTTGTTTCTCAAGATATCTTGACCAAACTCTACATTTATTAGTGTTACTATACTCCTCATTTATAGGCAATATCCTATTAAGATCGGAGCACTATATCATATAGCTGCTATATGACCGATCGGTCGAAAATTAAGTTGTATGAAAGAGTATGTTCTTTCTCAAGATATCTTAAACAAACATGGCATTTACTAGTTTTCCTATACTTCTCATATATAGGCAAAATCCTATTAAGATCGGAGCACTATATCATATAGCTGCCATAACTCGGCATTTATTAGTTTGACTATACTCTTCATATATAGGCAAAATACTATTAAGATCGGATAACTATATCATATAGCTGCCATATGACCGATCGGTCGAAAATTAAGTTGTATAAAAAAACATTTTGTTTCTCAAGATATCTTGAACAAACTTGGCATTTATTAGTTTTGCTATACTCCTCATATATAGGCAAAATCCAATTAAGATCGGAGCACTATATCATATAGCTGCCATAGGAACGATAGGTCGAAAATAATGTTGTATGAAAAAACATTTTGTTTTTTAAGATATCTTGACGAAACTCGCCATTTATTAGTGTTACTATACTCCTCATATATAAGCAAAATCCTAATATTCTGACCAAACTCGGCATTTATAAGTTTGGCTATACTCTTCATATATAGGAAAAATCCTATTGAGATCGGATCACTATATTATATAACTGCCATAGGACCGGTCGCTCGAAAACTAAGTTGTATGAAAAAACATTTTGTTTTTCAAGATATCTTGACCAAACTCGGCAATTATTAGTTTGGCTATACTCTCCATATATAGGAAAAATCCTCTTAAGATCGGAGCACTATATAATATAGCTGCCATATGACCGATCGGTCGAAAATTAAGTTGTATGAAAAAATATGTTGTTTCTCAAGATATCTTGAAGAAACTCGGCATTTATCAGTTAGGCTGTACTCCCCATATAAAGGCAGTATCCTATTAAGATCGGAGCACTATATCATATAGCTGCCATAACTCGGCATTTGTTAGTTTGACTATACTCTTCATATATAGGAAAAATCCTATTAAGATCGGATCACTATATTATATAACTGCCATAGGACCGGTCGCTCGACAACTAAGTTGTATGAAAAAACATTTTGTTTTTCAAGATATCTTGACCAAACTCTGCATTTATTAGTTTGGCTATACTCTTCAAATATAGGCAAAATCCTATTAAGATCGGTGCAGTATATCATATAGCTGCTATATGACCGATCGATCAAAAATTAAGTTTTATGAAAAAACATTTTGTTTCTCAAGATATCTTGACCAAACTCTACATTTATTAGTGTTACTATACTCCTCATTTATAGGCAATATCCTATTAAGATCGGAGCACTATATCATATAGCTGCTATATGACCGATCGGTCGAAAATTAAGTTGTATGAAAGAGTATGTTCTTTCTCAAGATATCTTAAACAAACATGGCATTTACTAGTTTTCCTATACTTCTCATATATAGGCAAAATCCTATTAAGATCGGAGCACTATATCATATAGCTGCCATTAGAACGATCGGTCGAATATAATGTTGAATGAAAAAACATTTTTTTTTTTAAGATATCTTGATCAAACTCGATATTTATTAGTGTTAATATATTCCTCATATATAAGCAAAATGATATTAAGATCGGATCACTATATTATATAGGTGCCATAGGACCGATCGGTCGAAAACTAAGTTGTATGAAAAAACATTTTGTTTTTCAAGATATTTTGATTAAACGCGGCATTTATTAGTTTGACTTTACTCTTCATATATAGGCAAAATCCTATTAAGATCGGATAACTATATCATATAGCTGCCATATGACCGATCGGTCGAAAATTAAGTTGTATAAAACAACATGTTGTTTCTCAAGATATCTTGAACAAACTTGGCATTTATAAGTTTGGCTATACTCTCCATATATAGGGAAAATCCTATTTAGATCGGATCACTATATTATATAACTGCCATAGGACCGATCGGTCGAAAACTAAGTTGTATGAAAAAACATTTGGTTTTTCATGATATCTTGATTTAACGCGGCATTTATTAGTTTGACTTTACTCTTTATATAAAGGCAAAATCCTATTAAGATCGGATAACTATATCTTATAGCTGCCATATGACCGATCGGTCGAAAATTAAGTTGTATAAAAAAACATGTTGTTTCTCAAGATATCTTGAACAAACTTGGCATTTATTAGTTTTGCTATACTCCTCATATATAGGCAAAATCCTATTAAGATCGGAGCACTTTATCTTATAGCTGCCATAGGAACGATCGGTCGAAAATATTGTTGTATGAAAAAACATTTTGTATTTCAAGATATCTTGACCAAACTCGCCATTTATTAGTTTGGCTATATTCTCCATACATAGGAAATATCCTATTATGATCGGAGCACTATATCATATAGTTGCCATATGAACGGTCGGTCGAAAATAAAGTTGAATAAACAAACATGTGGTTTCTTAAGATATCTTGAAGAAACTCGGCATTTATCAGTTTTGCTGTACTCCTCATATAAAGGCAGTATCCTATTAAGATCGAAGCACTATATCATATAGCTGCCATAACTCGGCATTTATTAGTTTGACTATACTCTTTATATATAGGCAAAATACTATTAAGATCGGATAACTATATCATATAGCTGCCATATGACCGATCGGTCGAAAATTAAGTTGTATAAAAAAACATTTTGTTTCTCAAGATATCTTGAACAAACTTGGCATTTATTAGTTTTGCTATACTCCTCATATATAGGCAAATTCCAATTAAGATCGGAGCACTTTATCATATAGCTGCCATAGGAACGATCGGTCGAAAATAATGTTGTATGAAAAAACATTTTGTTTTTCAAGATATCTTGACCAAACTCGGTAATTATTAGTTTGGCTATATTCTCCATATATAGGCAAAATCCTATTAGGATCGGAGCACTATATAATATAGCTGCAATACGACCAATCGGTCGAAAATTAAGTTGTATGAAAAAACATGTTGTTTCTAAAGATATCTTGAAGAAACTCGGTATTTATCAGTTTTGCTGTACTCCTCATATAAAGGCAGTATCCTATTAAGATCGGAGCACTATATCATATAGCTGCCATATGACCGATCGGTCAAAAATAATGTTGTATGAAAAAACATTTTGTTTTTCAAGATTTCTTGACCAAACTCGACATTTATTAGTGTTACTATATTCCTCATATATAGGCAGAATCATATTAAGATCGGACCGGTATATCATATAGCTGCCATAGGACCGATCGGTTGATAATTAAGTTGTATGAACAAACATTTTCTTTTTCAAGATATCTTTATCAAACACTACATTTATTAGTGTTACTATACTCCTCATATATAGGCAAAATCCTGTTAAGATCGGATAACTTTATGATATATCTGCCATATGACCGATCGGTCGAAAATTAAGTTGTATAAAGAAACATGTTGTTTCTCAAGATATCTTAAACAAACTTGGCATTTATTAGTTTGGCTATACTCTTCATGTATAGGCAAAATCCCATTAAGATCGGATCACTATATCATATAGTTGCCATATGACCGATCGGTCGAAAATTAAGTTGTATGAAAAAGTATGTTGTTTCTCAAGACATCTTAAACAAACTTGGCATTTATTAGTTTGGCTATACTCTTCATGTATAGGCAAAATCTTATTAAGATTGGATCACTATATCATATAACTGCCATAGGACCGATCGGTCGAAAATTAAGTTGTATGAAAAAACATTTTGTTTTTAAAGATATCTTGACCAAACTCGGCATTTATTAGTTTGACTATACTCTTCATATATAGGTAAAATAATATTAAGATCGGAGCACTATATCATATAGCCGCCATATGACCGATCGATCATAAATTAAGTTGAATGAAAAAACATTTTGTTTCTCAAGATATCTCGACATTTATTAGTGTTACTATACATTTATTAGTGTTACTATACTCCTCATTTATAGGCAAAATTCTATTAAGATCGAAGCACTATATCATATAGCTGCTGTATGACCGATCGGTCGAAAATTAAGTTGAATGAAAAAGTATGTTCTTTCGCAAGATATCTTAAGCAAACTTGTCATTTATTAGTTTTGCTATACTCCTCATATATAGGCAAAATCCTATTAAGATCGGAGCACTATATCATATAGCTGCCATAGGAACGATCGGTCGAAAATAATGTTGTATGAAAAACATATTCTTTTTCAAGATATCTTGATCAAACTCGACATTTATTAGTGTTACTATACTCCTCATATGTAGGCAAAATGATATTAAGATCGGATCACTATATTATATAGCTGTCTAGGACCGATCGTTCGTAAACTAAGTTGTATGAAAAAAAAATTTTTTTTTCAAGATATCGTGACCAAACGCGGCATTTATTAGTTGGACTTTACTCTTCATATATAGGCAAAATCCTATTAAGATCGGATAACTATATCATATAGCTGCCATATGACCGATCGGTCGAAAATAATGTTGTATGAAAAAACATTTTGTTTTTCAAGATTTCTTGACCAAACTCGACGTTTATTAGTGTTACTATATTCCTCATATATAGGCAGAATCATATTAAGATCGGACCGCTATATCATATAGCTGCCATAGGACCGATCGGTTGATAATTAAATTGTATGAACAAACATTTTCTTTTTCAAGATATCTTTATCAAACACTACATTTATTAGTGTTACTATACTCCTCATATATAGGCATTTCCTATTAAGATCGGATAACTTTATCATATAGCTGCCATATGACCGATCGGTCGAAAATTAAGTTGTATAAAAAAACATGTTGTTTCTCAAGGTATCTTAAACAAACTTGTCATTTTTTAGTTTTGGTATACTCCTCATATATAGACAAAATCCTATTAAGATCGGAGCACTATATCATATAGCTGCCATAGGAACGATCGGTCGAAAATTATGTCGTATGAAAAAATATTTTGTTTTTCAAGATATCTTGACCAAATTCGACATTTATTAGTGTAACTATATTCCTCATATATAAGCAAAATCATATTAAGATCGGACCACTATATTATATAAATGCCATAGGACCGATCGGTCGATGATTAAGTTGTATGAAAAAACATTTTCTTTTTCAAGATATCTTGAACAAACTCGACATTTATTAATGTAACTATACTCCTCATATATAGGCAAAATGATATTAATATCGGATCACTATATTGTACAGCTGCCATATAACAGTCGGTCGAAAATTAAGTTGTATGAAAAAACATTTTGTTTTTCAAGATATCTTGACCAAACTCTACATTTATTAGTGTTACTATACTCCTCACTTATAGGCAAAATCCTATTAAGATCGGAGCACAATATCATATAGCTGCCATGTGACCGATCGGTCGCAAATTAAGTTGTATGAAAAAACATGTTGTTTCTCAAGATATCTTGACCAAACTCGGCATTTATTAGTTTGACAATACTCTTCATATATAGGCAAAATCCTATTAAGATCGAAGCACTGTATCATATAGCTGGCATATTTCCGATCGGTCGAAAATTAAGTTGATTGAAAAAACATGTTTGTTGCGCTATTGAGCTTTTTCAATAGCTTTCACAAATAGAAATAGTTAACTATTTATTTTTTGTGTTCAAAATTGTTTTATATTTCTCAAAGTTACGAAAAGCAGTCAGACCCGAATTGGTCTGTGCTTATTATTTAAGAACAATAGATTGTATATAGGCAAGCGAACCCGAATTAGAACGTGCCAATTTTAGCGAAGAAACAATTATTAGTTATAATTTTGAGTAATGCAAGTGGCCGATGCGTACCAAATGCATGAAGCGAACGAACTTAACTAAATTCGATGCGCAGCATCGAGGCCTTCGCATAAGTAAAGCTAGGGTAATAAAACGATCGTTACAGCGAAGAGTGGCAGCTCTATGTTAATGAATTCTTAAGAGCGAAATTTAGGCACTTGCTTTGCTGAGCGAGTATTATAAGATAAAATTAAAATGCTGCTCTTATCAGTTGCGAGGTCGCTCCAGTTGTTTTGGCTGCGTAACCAGACATTCTCCCCCCGTTGGAAGGCATGGGCTTTCAACAGGTTCCCTGATGGGCAATAGGCATAGCTTGTTTGCAGCTCTCCTCGCTTCCCCTGTTGCGGTGCGCAAAATGGCTACTCGAGCTACTTAGCTCTGTGATTCTCGCCAGTGGCCACCTTATAGGCGGCAGATTTTCATCCTTCACGAGGACTATGTCGTTGACGCATAGGCTTGGTTTCGGAGTACGCCACTTGGAGCGCTGCTAAAGCAGTGTTAAGTATTCTTCACGCCAGCGAGACCAAAACAGTTGTTGAGGGACGTTACGCGTTGCCAACCATCCAGACGATTGAATTGAAGGTGCGTCACATCAGGTTCAAGGAACGATGAGCTGGGTCCACCAATCAAGAAATGAGCTGGAGTGAGCACATCTAGATCTGCTGGATCTTCTGAAAGTGGAAACAATGGCCTGGAATTAATTATCAATGCTATGTGGCAGACTAGGGTGCGAAACTCTTCGAAGTTGAGAACACAAGATCCAACAGCACGATAAAAATGATGTTTCGCTGTCTTCACTGCTGTTTCCCAAAGGCCGCCAAAATGCAGTGAACCAGGAGGTATAAATTTCCAATCAATGGAATCAGCCATGCAAAAATTATGCACTGACTCAATATGATCACGACTTGTAAATAGACGCTTGAGATCCAGAAGCTCGTTTTTGGCGCCGACAAAGTTGGTAGCGTTATCCGACCATATCTGAGATGGCCTGCCTCTAGTCGATATAAACCTCTTAAGCGCATTCGAGAAAGAAGCTGTCGACAGATCCTTGACCAGTTCCAGGTGAACCGTTTTAGTCGCGAAGCATACGAAGACAGCCATGTAGCATTTGACTGGCGCTTTATTTCGTACGTCTGGCTTATAGAAAAATGGTCCACAATAGTCAACACCAGTGACTTCAAAGGCTCGACAAGCAGTCATACATTATTTGGGCACATCACCCATTATATGCTCTATTAATCGAGGCTTGGCACGAAAGCATCTCACACATTTTCCAACCACCTTGGATACGGTCTTCCTTCCATCAATCGGCCAATACTGCAACCGAATATGAGCAAGAAGTGCCCGTGGACCAGCGTGTAAGTCCCGATTGTGAAACCGTGTGATGACCGAGTGTGTGATGGGGTGCTGACACGGAAGAATTATTGGATGGCGAGCGTCGAAATCCAGCGAAGAGTTTTTCAAGCGAAATCATCCAAAAAACGGTTAAGTGATGCGATACAACCCGACGGTTTAACAACTCTTCTCGATTGCAATGATTTGATCTCTTCCCACAGGTGTGCTCTCTGGACGAGCCATAGTAAGAGTTGGGTCCCATGTTGTATATCAGACACTGTTAGTCCAGGATGCCTGCTTCTGTGTTCTGTTCGAGTTCTGTCCTTTCTGACAAGCAAGAAGCAGGCCGTTGAACCACAGTGACGATTGATCTAATTCACTGGGCGTAGATCCTCTCGAGAGTATATCTGCCGGGTTGAGTGAAGTAGGCACGTAACGCCATTCCATGCCATTAGTTAGCTCTTGAACTGCTGTGACGCGATTAGCCACAAACACATTGAGCTTGCAGGGCTCGGTCCTTATCCAGGAAAGGCATACAGAAGAATCCGACCAACAGTAGAATTTTCCATCGAACAGATTCATTTTAGATATCTCACGCATGAGATTAGATAATAAGACGGCACAACAGAGCGCTAGCTTTGGAACTGTGATTGTTTTCAGAGGAGCTACACGCGATTTGGAACACAACAGCTGACAACTGGCTGATGTTCGTCGAGAAAGGACGTAGACGCAGGCCCCATATGCTTCGATGCTGGCGTCGCAGAAACCGTGAACTTCTAACTCTGCTGCAGGTATTGACACGAGACGAGGAAATTTAAGAAACTGTGCCTTCTCAAAACTGCAGCAAAGATCATGCCAAGCTGTTGCCAGTGATGATGGCAAGCTCTCGTCCCACTCAAGCTTCTCCTTCCAGATCTGCTGCATAAAGATTATAGCCTTGGCAATTATCGGCCCTATGAGTCCAAGCGGGTCATACAAGCGAGCTATGGTCGATAGTATTGACCTTTTTGATGGTTTAGATCTCTGCTGAATGGACGAAAACGAAAACAACAATCGATCCGACGCTGAGTCCCAAGCGAGTCCAAGAGTTTTGGTGATGTCGCTACCATCATCAAACTTTAGGGAAGATTCTCTGTCCTCTACGGGTATCCATTTCAGTACAGCAGAATTGTCTGAGCACCACTTTCGCAACTTGAAGCCCCCACTTGCCAAGATTCCAGCCGTCTGATTAAAAAGTTCCTTTGCTTCTTGAATTGGATCACTCCCTGAAATGAGGTCATCAACGTAGAAGTCACGCCGCAAAATCCGAGATCCAATTGGAAAATTAGTTTCCTCATCCATAGACAGCTGATGCATAGCACGGATAGAGATGTAACTGTATCCGTCTTAAAAATCTTTATATCCTGTTCTGGCGAGTCTCGCCATAGAATGCATTGGAGAAAATCATCCGGTGCTGAAACGCGTACGCAGCGATACATTTTTCCAATATCTCCTGTTAGGGCGATTGGGAAATTACGAAAGCGAAGAAGGATATGAAACAGCGAGCTTTGAATAACAGGTCCAGCCATCAATAGTTCATTTAATGAATAACCTGACGAGGTAGATGCTGAGCCGTCGAAAACGACTCGCAATTTTGTCGTTGAAGTGTCTTCTTTAAAGACACAGTGATGAGGAAGAAAGTATTGGCAAAGTCCTATAGACTCTGGAGCAACAGGCGACATATGACCAAGATCCAATTACTCCTTTAGAAAGTTTGAATATTGAATCATCAAACGCAATCTTCAGATCTGGACGATTTTGTAGTTTGCGTTCCAGGGTCAGGATCCGACGAACGGCTTGTTGGTATGACGTCCCCAGACATTCCAAACTTCGCTTGAAGGGTAAAGGAACTGAATATTGGCCACTAGGCAATCTGATATGAGTCTATACGAAATGTTCATCACAGATGTTTTCTTCCTTTGAAGTGGTAGGTGTACTTTCCAAGCAGGATTCTATCTCCCAAAATCTTCGAACCAATTCATCAGCACGTTCTTCAGAACTTGACTCAAGTTTGCCCGCAGTATGCTTTGCCATTAACATAGAACCACTCAAGCGGGGTCCGCCTCCAGAAACTACCCAACCAAGCCGTGTTTTTTGAAGACACGGTAGTCCTGGGAGAAGCCTTATCTGGCCGACGCTGAGAAGGTCGTAAAACAAGCTAGCTACAAGTAGCAAGTCCACGCGTTGAGGTTTAAAGAAAGACGGATCTGCAAGTTTTATGTTAGTGGGAATGTTCCAATTCGTCGTGTTGATAGTAAAACTCGGTTGACTATCAGTTATGTTAGGTGCTACTAGAGCTGTAAGGCATGTTGAGTATTCAGAGACTTGAGACTGTATTGTGATATTGACCGTGTTTCCTTCTGTTTCAAAACGAGAATCTCCTAGACCAGAGACAATGGCTGAGGACTTGTGCTTCTTTAGCTGAAGCTGTTGAGCAAGACGCGACGTTATAAGGTGAAACTTCAAGCACAATCCAACTCGTTTTGCTTCCCTAAGCCGTAATGCAGGGGTCAAATTTCCAAATCGAGAACATTTATATATACTATGACCAGGGCTATCACAAAAGACGCAGACAGGGGCGTCGTGGTTAGTGGCGATAAATGACGATCTACTAGTGTTAATTGCTCTAGTTTTTCCCACCTGATGGCTAGGGGCATAGCTTGCCATAGCAAAATTTACGGTTTCCATTGTTCGGCATCTCTGCTCCAGAAACGTTGCCATATGCTCCCACGATGGTATTAAATTAACGAACGACGAATCCTCTAGCCTTTCTTCCCATTTCGCTTGTGATATTGGGTCTAGCTTTTGTAAAATAATCTGCACAATGATGCATCCAGCGATTTATTCGGAGTTGCCCATGCTCTTTAACGCGCGAAAATGTGCGTTGAATTGGTCGGATAACTCCCTTAGCGACATGGCCGATCCACCTGCCACCCTCTTGAGCCCCAATATCTCAAGTATGTGTGCCTGAAAAACCAAACGTCTAATATTAAACCTTTTCTCCAATAAATTAAGTTCTATGGCATAATTATCGTTTGTTATTTCCAATGATCGAATCGCGTCCAGCGCTGTATCCTTCAGGCACGATCGAATTTGCTGCAGCTTTTCGATATCTGCTAGATCAGGATGATTTTCTATGACGGTTGTGAACATAGAATAAATGTCCGCCCATTCTGTGTAACCACCACTGAACGTAGGCAACTTTATTGAGGGTAGTGTTGGCGGTGCCTTAGCTCTAACTGTCTGCGAGGGCAGCACAGATTGGTCGCGAAATGTTGAGCAGGGCAATATTGAGACACGTTTCGCAATTTCACCCCGAACCGAAATTTCCATAGAAACTGTTAACTCGTCGAAGTCCTCACGCAATTGGTTACCGATTTCATCAAAGTCTAGTTCTTCGAGGTTAGTGTGGGTAATATCAAATGAGGTCTGAAGCCGCTCGATTTGCTTCAGCCTAACACTAAGACCGCACTCATCAATCGCACTAAGTGGCGAATTAGTTAGAGCATTTCGAAGTGTTTGCAAACTGTCATAAATTGAAATGGCTTTGCGCTTCAGAAAGGTCACCCTGTTTGCAGAGGGCACTGCACTAGAGGCAATTTTTTCGGTTGCCATTAGAAGCGCGACAGAAAGCGTGTGTGAAACTAGCTGAGTAACTAACAACGGTGATCGCTAGTACATGCAAACCGTTCAAAAAACAATAGTTGTTCAATAAGAACTTCGGAGAACGCAAGTGTCAAGCTATGTAATGAAGCAACAGCAATAGCTTTTACATAAGTACCGTACGAATGAGCGGAGACTTTAAGCGACCGAGAGAGTAGGCAAAGCGACGGCGATAAGTATGTTTGTATATAAAGTGCACAAAACGAAATGCCAGGTGGTGCCTTTTAAGATTATTGCTTTAATGTAAAGCAAATAATCTTACAACAACAAAAATAAAATTCACGTCGGGGTCACCAAATGTTGCGCTATTGAGCTTTTTCAATAGCTTTTACAAATAGAAATAATTAACTATTTATTTTTTCTGTTCAAAATTGTTTTATATTTCTCAAAGTTACGAAAAGCAGGCAGACCCGAATTGGTCTGTGCTTATTATTTAAGAACAATAGTTTGTATATAGGCAAGACGCAGACAGGGGCGTCGTGGTTAGTGGCGATAAATGACGATCTACTAGTGTTAATTGCTCTAGTTTTTCCCACCTGATGGCTAGGGGCATAGCTTGCCATAGCAAAATTTACGGTTTCCATTGTTCGGCATCTCTGCTCCAGAAACGTTGCCATATGCTCCCACGATGGTATTAAATTAACGAACGACGAATCCTCTAGCCTTTATTCCCATTTCGCTTGTGATATTGGGTCCAGCTTTTGTAAAATAATCTGCACAATGATGCATCCAGCGATTTGTTCGGAGTTGCCCATGCTCTTAAACGCGCGAAAATGTGCGTTGAATTGGTCGGATAACTCCCTCAGCGACACGGCCGATCCACCTGCCACCCTCTTGAGCCCCAATATCTCAAGTATGTGTGCCTGAAAAACCAAACGTCTATTATTAAACCTTTTCTCCAATAAATTAAGTTCTATGGCATAATTATCGTTTGTTATTTCCAATGATCGAATCGCGTCCAGCGCTGTATCCTTCAGGCACGATCGAATTTGCTGCACCTTTTCGATATCTGCTAGATCAGGATGATTTTCTATGACGGTTGTGAACATAGAATAAATGTCAGCCCATTCTGTGTAACCACCACTGAACGTAGGCAACTTTATTGAGGGTAGTATTGGCGGTGCCTTAGCTCTAACTGTCTGCGAGGGCAGCACAGATTGGTCGCGAAATGTTGAGCAGGGCAATATTGAGACACGTTTCGCAATTTCACCCCGAACCGAAATTTCCATAGAAACTGTTAACTCGTCGAAGTCCTCACGCAATTGGTTACCGATTTCATCAAAGTCTAGTTCTTCGAGGCTAGTGTGGGTAATATCAAATGAGGTCTGAAGCCGCTTGATTTGCTTCAGCCTAACACTAAGACCGCACTCATCAATCGCACTAAGTGGCGAATTAGTTAGAGCATTTCGAAGTGTTTGCAAACTGTCATAAATTGAAATGGCTTTGCGCTTCAGAAAGGTCACCCTGTTTGCAGAGGGCACTGCACTAGAGGCAATTTTTTCGGTTGCCATTAGA
The DNA here is from genome assembly GCF_030788295.1 of Drosophila virilis. Taxonomy (NCBI): domain Eukaryota; kingdom Metazoa; phylum Arthropoda; class Insecta; order Diptera; family Drosophilidae; genus Drosophila; species Drosophila virilis. Next base: position 63,485 of record NW_027212867.1, on the reverse strand, counting down.
AGCGCGACAGAAAGCGTGTGTGAAACTAGCTGAGTAACTAACAACGGTGATCGCTAGTACATGCAAACCGTTCAAAAAACAGTTGTTCAATAAGAACTTCGGAGAACGCAAGTGTCAAGCTATGTAATGAAGCAACAGCAATAGCTTTTACATAAGTACCGTACGAATGAGCAGAGACTTTAAGCGACCGAGAGAGTAGGCAAAGCGACGGCGATAAGTATGTTTGTATATAAAGTGCACAAAACGAAATGCCAGGTGGTGCCTTTTAAGATTATTGCTTTAATGTAAAGCAAATAATCTTACAACAACAAAAATAAAATTCACGTCGGGGTCACCAAATGTTGCGCTATTGAGCTTTTTCAATAGCTTTTACAAATAGAAATAATTAACTATTTATTTTTTGTGTTCAAAATTGTTTTATATTTCTCAAAGTTACGAAAAGCAGGCAGACCCGAATTGGTCTGTGCTTATTATTTAAGAACAATAGTTTGTATATAGGCAAGCGAACCCGAATTACAACGTGCCAATTTTAGCGAAGAAACAATTATTAGTTATAATTTTGAGTAATGCAAGTGGTCGATGCGTACCAAATGCAAGAAGCGAACGAACTTAACTAAATTCGATGCGCAGCATCGAGGCCTTCGCATAAGTAAAGCTAGGGCAATAAAACGATCCTTACAGCGAAGAGCGGCAGCTCTATGTTAATAAATTCTTAAGAGCGAAATTTAGGCACTTGCTTTGCAGAGCGAGTATTATAACATAAAATTAAGATGCTGCTCTTATCAGTTGCGAGGTCGCTCCAGTTGTTTTGGCTGCGTAACCAGACAATGTTGTTTCTTAAGATATCTTGAAAAAACTAGGCATTTATTAGTTTTGCTATACTCCTCATATATAGGCAAAATCCTATTAAGATCGGAGCTCTATATCATATAGCTGCCATTGGAACGATCGGTGGAAAATTATGTTATATGAAAAAACATTTTGTTTTTCAAGATATCTTGACCAAACTCGACATTTATTAGTGTTACTATATTCCTCATATAAAAGCAAAATCATATTAAGATCAGACCACTGTATAATATAAATGCCATAGAACCGATCGGTCGAAAATTAAGTTGTATGAAAAAACATTTTGTTTTTCAAGATATCTTGACCAAACTCGGCATTTATTAGTTTGACTATACTCTTCATATGTAGGCAAAATCCTATTAAGATCGGACCACCATATCATATAGCTGGCATATTTCCGATCGGTCGAAAATTAAGTTGTCTGAATAAACATGTTGTTTCTTAAGATATCTTGAAAAAACTTGGCATTTATTATTTTTGCTATACTCGTCATATATAGGCAAAATCCTATTAAGATCGGAGCTCTATATCATATAGCTGCCATGGGAACGATCGGTCGAAAATTATGTTGTATGAAAAAACATTTTGTTTTTCAAGATGTCTTGATCAAACTCGACATTTATTAGTGTTACTATACTTCTCATATTAAGGCAAAATGATATTGTTCATGCCAGTTCAGTGCTAGTGTGAAAACAGCATCTCTCAGTGTGAGAGAGTCATTCTGTGAGAGAGACTCACTCACTAAGTCGATCCCAGATGCACTCAGCACTCTCCTTGTGGTCTCCTTTCCACCTCCATCACTCCAACCAAAAATATGTAAAATCACTTAACCAGCAGAGTTTGTTACATGCAGCAGAAACTTCTAATAAATTGCTTTTTTTCACCAACAACAATAATCAAGGATTATTTATCTGACGCCACCCCCACAAACATTGGTCCTTCGAGCCGGATTATATATAAACCGATCGCCCCCTACACAAGTGTTTGGCAAAGATAAGTAAATACAAAATTTCCTTTCTATATATATTCGGCAATATCCGCCATATTTTTCCGCCATATTTATTTTCTTTAAGAAAACTGATTGGCAATTTTCTGAATATATATAGTGACATATCCATAGTCGCACCCACCCTTTAACATAACTTAGCACATAAGCATAAGCACAATTATAAACATTTCTAATATTGTAAACAAAGAGCCTGGTGATAACATCGACATTGGTCAAGATCAAACTGTCCCCCTTTGGTAGACATAAACAATTCACCCTAAATATCACGCCACTGTCAATGTTCCCATCAGAGTACTATCCCACGCATAATTGCTGACGCAGCTCAAACTTCACTCAATTTTGACTCAAACTCTCTCAAAGCGAAGTTTGCTAAGCGACCGCAACAGTTAGATAAATCAGTTCATATTCGGGAAGCAAATCTGAATGTACTCAACAAAAGTAGCCGTTAAGTGAAAATAATAAATTGAAATATATTTTTTTATAGTAACCTAACGTGTAAAACTTAATTGGCGCAGCCGGTAGGATACGTCGGGAAAAATTAAAGATCGCTAAAGGATAATTAATTCCCAGATCTAACGCACAATCGCGACCGAAAGTGTTGTCGGAGTGTAATAAAAATTTTCTCGAATACGTATCCGCACAAGAACCTTCGGGTCACTAGTAGCTTAATAATATTGACCCTTTGGGCAATAAAGCTACTACAGTTAATAACGACTGGCTTTGCATATCGTTTGATCCCTGCAATACGTTATTACTGAGTCTTTTTAAGACACACACACAAAAAAAAAAAAACATTTAACCAATAATCCATCACAAACTTTAACCTAAAATAAAAGTGCAAAATCAAAGAACAATAAAGTTCAAACCTACAAACTCAAAACTATTCAAAAAAAAGTGTATTACACCAAGATGACAATGGAATTATCAGAACAACACCTCAACCAGGCCCTTTCACAACTTAGACAGGTGCCAAGCTTTGACGGATCAACGGATCAACTAAACGCCTTCATTAAAAGGATAGATTACATCCTACACCTGTATCCAACCCGAGATGTTAGACAACATAGCATCTTATACGGAGCCATCGAATTGCAAGTCACAGGAGATGCTCAGAGAATATCACAAAGGACAGCAGCCAACACTTGGCAGGAGCTGAGAAACGCATTGATTGAAGAATACAAAGTGCAGACACCATTTGAAGAACTCCTTCGACGCTTATACAACACGAATTACCAAGGAAACGTCCGTAAGTTCATCGAGGAGCTCGAGAATAAATCTTTTGTTATATTAAATAAGTTAGCACTAGAAAATATACCTAGCAATACAACCCTTTATACAAATGCTATGAATAACACAATCAAAGATGTTATTACAAAAAAATTACCAGATAGGCTTTTCATGATGTTAGCCAGACACGACATTACGTCGACACAAAAACTAAAGCAAGTAGCTCAAAGAGAGGGATTATATGAAAATAGCGTTACTGAAAAACCTAAAAATAATAATGTTCAGGGAAATCCAAATAACAATCGTAGGAACATGGGAAATTATCAGCAAAATGCTAACCCAACCACCATTTCAAGTGGTTATTCCAACACAAATCAGAGTTATCACGCACAAAATAAACAGCACAGTAAGTCCGAAGACAATCAGAAAGCTCACCACGAGTTCCAACAGAAATTAAGTCAAGGTAGATACCAAAATCCCTTAAACTACCAAAATCAGTCCCATTCACGCTTGAATGCACCAAACCCTCCGACTAAACGTCAAAGAGATAGTAACAGTGGGCAGATGAAAATGGATACATCCGAAAATTTTCATCAGCAAGCCTCGGAACAAACAGAAGAAATCCATTCATAAAATTGATTATGAATGACGAAGTTCTAAAATGTGTCATCGACACAGGTTCAACCATAAATCTAATGAAAACAAACCGCTTAAATTTTCCAGTTTACAACGAAACATTAAAGGTTCACACCATAAATGGTGTTATTGAATTAAAACAAAGTATACGCTTAGGAGCAAGCAAAATTTGTCCGAGCAAACAAAAATTCTATATTCACGACTTCTCAGAGCATTATGATGTTCTGATTGGGAGAGAATACCTTGAGGCATGTCAAGCAAAAATAGACTATGCACAAGGATCCGTAACCTTAGGAGAATTTAACTTTTGTTTTAGATATAACGACGAAGAGGTCGAAGAGGACATGACCGCACAAGAGTGCCTTGATCCACCCTCAACAGAGGACAGACCATTTAACTTCGCTATTAATAATGAATTAATAGAAAACAATGAGTTTAGGCTAGAGCACCTAAACTCAGAAGAAAAAGAAAAAATAAAAAAAGTTTTACATGAATTTCGTGATATCCAGTACCATGAAGGTGACAATTTGACTTTCACTAGTACAATTAAACACAAAATTCTAACAAAACATGAGGACCCAATTTACAAGCGTCCATACAAATATCCTCAAATATACGATGAGGAAGTAAATAAACAAATAAGCGATATGATAAAACAAAATATCATACGTAAATCCAAATCCCCTTACTGCTCACCAGTAATAATCGTTCCAAAGAAAAACGATGCATCTGGAAAGCAAAAGTTCCGGTTAGTCATAGATTACCGCAATCTCAATGAACTAACTATTAATGATAAATACCCTATCCCGATCATGGATGAAATATTAGACAAACTTGGAAAATGTCAATATTTCACAACCATTGATCTAGCCAAAGGCTTCCACCAAATCCAAATGGATCCTGGTTCAATTCCCAAGACCGCATTTTCGACTAAACATGGCCATTACGAGTACACTCGCATGCCATTTGGTCTTAAGAATGCACCTGCAACGTTCCAACGTTGTATGAACAATCTCTTAGAAGATTTAATTTTTAAAGATTGTCTGGTCTACTTAGACGACATTATTATTTTTTCCACTTCATTGGAGGAACACATTTTGTCGCTACAAAAGGTATTTAAGAAGCTTAGAGAAGCTAACTTAAAACTACAGTTGGATAAATGCGAGTTTATGAGAAAAGAAACTGAATTTCTCGGTCACATCATCACAACTGAGGGTATAAAACCAAATCCCAACAAGATACAAGCAATTGTCAAATTCCCAATTCCAAAAACCCCAAAAGAAATTAAGTCATTTCTAGGATTATGTGGTTTCTATAGGAAATTTATACCAAATTTCGCTAATATAGTAAAACCATTAACACTTAAATTAAAAAAGGGAGCAAAAATCAATATAAAAGACAGAGACTACGAACTAGCGTTTGAAAAGCTAAAAGTACTCATAACATCCGACCCAATTTTAATATACCCTAACTTCGAAAAACCATTTTCATTAACTACAGACGCGAGTAATATGGCAATAGGGGCCGTCCTTTCGCAAGAGCATAAGCCTATATGCTATGCAAGTAGAACTCTCAACGAGCATGAGTTAAATTATTCAACGATTGAAAAAGAATTATTAGCAATCGTTTGGGCCACTAAATACTTTAGGTCCTATCTCTTTGGTCGACAATTTCAAATCCTTAGTGATCACAGACCACTCGTCTGGTTAAATAATATGAAAGAACCTAACATGAAATTACAAAGGTGGAAGATCAAGCTAAATGAGTTTGATTTCCAAATTAAATACGTCCCAGGAAAAGAAAATTATGTGGCAGATGCTCTGTCCAGAATTCAATTAAACGAAAACTTCTTAGGCGAAGATACAATTAGCACAAGAGCAACAATACATAGTGCTCAAGAAGACAACAGTAACCATTTACAAATCACAGAAAGACCACTTAATTATTATAATCGACAAATAGAATTTGAAAAAGGAACCGAGAACGAAACAAAAGTTACGAATTACTTTCACAAAACCAACATAAAAATTACGTACAAAGACATGACTAATACGCATGCCAAAGAATTAATAAAAGAATACTTATGCACAAAGAAAAGTGTGCTATACTTCCACAACGAAGCAGATTTTCCAATTTTTCAAGAAGCCTACTTAGAAATAATAAGTCCAAATAATTCAACAAAGGCAATGAAAACTAGTACAAAATTAATAGACCTTCAAACATACGCAGAATTCAAAGAATTAATATTAAAAAAGCACAAAGAATTATTACATCCAGGAATTGAAAAAACTATCAATTGGTTCAAAGAAACCCACTATTTCCCAGATTATCAAAATTTAATTCAAAATCTAATAAATGAATGTGAGATTTGCAACATCGCAAAAACAGAACACAGAGATACAAAATTAACTTTCGAAATAACTCCGGAAATCGCTAATATCCGAGAAAAATATGTAATGGATTTTTACATAGTAGGAGATAAACAATTTTTATCTTGCATTGATATCTATTCAAAATTTGCATCATTAATAGAAATAAAAAGTAGAGACTGGCTAGAAACCAAACGAGCTATATTACAAGTGTTCAACCAAATGGGTAAACCCATCGAAATAAAGGCAGACAAAGACTCAGCTTTTATGTGCACAGCTTTACAATTATGGCTAAAATCAGAAGCAGTAAATATTAATATAACCACTAGTAAAAATGGTATATCCGACGTAGAACGATTTCATAAGACAGTTAACGAAAAACTAAGAATCATTAACAGCGACTCAGACGTCGAAAATAAACTTACAAAATTTGAAACTATACTCTACACGTACAATCATAAAACAAAGCACAAAACGACTAACAGAACACCAGCGGACATATTCATATATGCAGGTACACCAGAGTATGACACTCAAGCTAATAAAGAAAAACTAATAAATAACCTCAACAAAAAACGAACAAATTATGAAATTGACACTAGATACAAACACTCACCGTTAGTTAAATCAAAGACGACAACCCCGTTCAAGAAAACAGGAGAACTAAGACAAATCGACGACAAACATTTTGAGGAAACTAACAGAGGCAGGAAAATAACACATTACAAAACCAAATTCAAAAAGAAAAAGAAGACTAATCAAAGCAAATATAACAATTACAGGTCAACAACAGACAGCGATCAAAACATACAAGCACCAGCTTAAATTAATTATTATAATATTACTATCAATAACTGTAAACTATATAAATGCACAGAGTATTGAAATTAATCCTATCAAAGCCCATAACGGATATCTCATATTTAAAACAGGAACCATAGACATTCCGACAGATTACGAATTCCACTGTTTAACGGTTAATATAACAAAAACCGAAGAAACTTTTAACAATTTAATTGAACAAAGTAAAGAATTCAATAACCTTATACAAATCGAATACCTAGTAGAAAAATTAAACAGAGAAATAAACGGCTTAAAAATAGCCAAACGCAGCAAAAGAGGTTTAGTTAACATAGTAGGAACAGCATATAAATACTTATTTGGAACATTAGATCAAGAAGACAAAGCAGAAATTGAACAAAAAATAAGCAACTTAGCAGAAAACAGCGTCCAGGTTAACGAATTAAATTATATAATAGAAGCTATAAACAAAGGAATAGAAATCATGAACGAACTAGATCAAGAGAAACAAAAAGGAAAGAAATTAGATATCCTTATATTTAACTTACAACACTTTACAGAATATATAGAAGACATTGAGATGGGAATGCAGCTCACAAGATTAGGAATTTTTAACCCAAAATTACTAAAACATGACTATTTGTTGCATGTTAATTCTGAGAAATTGTTGAATACAAAAACTTCCACTTGGTTTAAATCAGATACAAACGAAATACTGATAATATCCCATATTCCTCGAGAAATAATAAAAAGCCCGGTATTCGAAATAATTCCATACCCGGATGAAAATAATAATATTTTGACAGAAATAGCTCATGAAAAATATTTTACCCAAGATAAAAAAGTTTATAGCAGAGAAACAAAAAAATTAATTAATAATGAATGTTTAACAGGAATTTTAAACCAAATAACATCAGAATGTAGTTATACTAAAATTTTGCAAAATTTTCAAATCAACTACATAGAACCAAATATAATTTTAACTTGGAATTTACCAAAAACTATATTAAACCATAATTGTATAAATAACGAAATAACAATAGAAGGAAACAATATAATAAAAATCTTTAATTGTTCATTGCAAATTAATGAAATTTCAATTTCAAACAATATGTTAGATTATACTCAAAGCATTTACGTAAGCAATGATGTTATAAAATTAGAACCACTTTCGTTTGTACAAACGAAACAAATTATAAATGCACATACAAAATTTAACAATGTATTCCAGATAATTACAATAACCATATTTGTAATCATATTAATAAGTTTAACACTGTATTTGACATATAAGTTCAAAAGCATACCTAAGAAATTAATTATAAAATATAAAAAACCCAAAGTAGAAGAAACACCTACAATAATAGGAGATATACCAATTGTAAAAGAAGAAAATGTTACACTATATCCAAACTTAAACACCTGAGGACAGGCACTTTTCTAATGGTTGGGGGAGTGACATATCCATAGTCGCACCCACCCTTTAACATAACTTAGCACATAAGCATAAGCACAATTATAAACATTTCTAATATTGTAAACAAAGAGCCTGGTGATAACATCGACATTGGTCAAGATCAAACTGTCCCCCTTTGGTAGACATAAACAATTCACCCTAAATATCACGCCACTGTCAATGTTCCCATCAGAGTACTATCCCACGCATAATTGCTGACGCAGCTCAAACTTCACTCAATTTTGACTCAAACTCTCTCAAAGCGAAGTTTGCTAAGCGACCGCAACAGTTAGATAAATCAGTTCATATTCGGGAAGCAAATCTGAATGTACTCAACAAAAGTAGCCGTTAAGTGAAAATAATAAATTGAAATATATTTTTTTATAGTAACCTAACGTGTAAAACTTAATTATATAAATTATCCGACCACAAAACTAAAAACAGTTTAGTTAAATTTTGTGTTAGTTACTTCCAACTACAAAAGAAATCCACTTGAACATTTTTTACGCACTTTCCTAACTATAAAAAAAAAAAATTTTATTTTTAATTACGTGTCCGCACTTAATCCGACAAGTTGCTTCACAATATTGTTTCCTAATTAATATTGTTAATTCATGTTCTTGGTCCGACACACAAACATACACCTGGTTCACCAGCATGTATTGTACATACATACATACATACATACATACATATATTCAATCCGAATATAATTGCCCATATGCATTTTGAAAAGACACTATATTTAACCTTATTATTTAATAAACACAAACTCCAATTCATTCTCTAAACTTATAATTGTGCATAGTGCAAACGAATATATTTGTGCAACCACAGCTCCCGATCCGTACTCCAATACCACGTTTTTATGCAATTGCACACATTCCCATACAATTACACTTGTTCCGAGACGCACCAAATAAAAACACAACAATCATAATTAATAGATTAATAACACTACTAATTTATTCTAAATAAACAAAAACACTACACATTAACTTCGAAGTTCTACATTTGTCAACGGTGTGTACTCAGCCACAATAGTGGGTATTTTATGAGTACCACCAAAAAGGAAAAATAAACCAACCGTTACCGTATTCGAAGACTAATATAATAATAAAATTATCGAAAAGGAGCATCGAATTCTTTATTATTATTTCCCGTGTTTAATAAATAATATTATTTTTTTAAATTACCAAGTCAAATAAATTTATTAATTAAATTTATTAAATCAAATAAATTTTGATTTTAAGCAAAATTATTTAAATCTTCCGCAAGCTCAATTGAATTATAAACTCGATTATTTACCTGTACCGGCATTCCAGTGTTTCTTTGTTTTAAGCCTCACAACCTCTACTACTAGAAACGAGCACCTTTGTTTTCCTACCAAAGCGCTTCCGCCTAGTATGCCAACTGGCAAAGGGGAGGAAACAAAGCATCAATTAGCAGTTCCGTCCGCAAGCACCTCCAGAACTTCTCCGTCTCCAACAGCAGCCCTTAGAGTCGAAAGGGAAACATCGTCCCGGACTAAAAGCGAATCATCCGCGTCCACGCCAAGGGGAACTGTAAGGGCACCTCTTAGTTCGAGGCCAAGTCCACTAATAAAAATCAGTCGCCTGCCGTCCAAAATTAAAAGCGAAGCATCCCTGACCACTGCAGTCGGACGCACTAAGGCAACCATTAGCACAAGATCTAGTCCGTTTCTACGCGAGCTAATACCAAAACGGCCCAAACTATGTTTGAACTGTTTCGCTAGGGGTCATCAGTTAAGGAATTGCACAAGTGCTCACAATTGTTTTACGTGCAAGGGTCGTCACAATACGCTCTTGCATCGTAGTGACACTCCACAATTGAGACCTACAGTAGTCTCCATGCCACAAGCAACAGCTCCCTCCAATCAATCCATACAGTCCACTCCTTCCCAACAAACGCATTTTCACAATTATGTTGCAATTAACACCCACGGTGCTCTAAGTACGGCTGTTATATATGTTCGCCATTTGGGTGTAAATTATACAGCTCGTGCACTGATCGACTCGGGATCAGAGGCAACATTTATTTCCGAGCGACTCTTCCACCTGATAAAGCAGCCGTACAAATCCGTACAGGCACAAGTATCGGGATGAAATCAAGCTGTTGCAGCCCAGCCTCGCAAGCTCTGCCATTTTAATATTGGCTCTCCTTCTAAGCCTCGTATCCAAATCGAGGCATCAGCCTATGTCCTACCACATTTGGCAGGGAATCTACCATCATGTTCGATCCCCCAAAGTTTATTGACAACCCTGCCAAAACTCCAGTTAGCGGACCCTAATTTCCACAAGAGTTCGCAGATAGATGTGCTGATTGGCGCTGATATCCTACCGTCCATACTAACGGGCGGCTCCCATCCTAATATATGTGGCACTTTGCTGGGCCAGGAAACTATTTTCGGGTGGATTTTAACAGGCCCAGTTTCAAAGACCGCATCCACCGCAATCTCGTCATTCTCGACTCGAATATCTGTCTCAAGAAGAGCAATTAGACGTCATTCTCACAAAATTTTGGGAGGTGGAGGACATTCCAGTCAAACTGGTAAAGAGCTCCGACTCCTTTTGTGAGAATAATTTCATCCGAACAACAAGGAACGAGAATGGCAGATATGTAGTCACCCTACCTTTCCAAGAACCTAATCACATAGACTTAGGACATTTAAGATCTATCACACTAGCTCAGTTTCTAAAGAACGATAATCGTTTAAAAAGAAACCCTCCTTTGAAAGAGCAGTACGACTCCGTGATTCGGGAGTACTTCGACTTAGGTCATATGACACAAGTTTCTCCAAACAGCAACCCCAATAATTTTTATCTGCCGCATCATGCTGTTTTTAAGCCCGACAGCACCACAACAAAGGTTCGCGTTGTGTTTAACGCCTCCAGCCCGTCTTCCAATGGCAAAAGTCTAAATGATATCCTACACACGGGACCAGTACTCCAATCCGATCTGACGATTCAGATACTAGTGGTGATTCTACCGCTACGTTTTCAATGCCGATATAACCAAGATGTATCGGCAAATCCAGGTCGATCCAAGACATACGCCCTACCAACGAATACTATTTCGTAATGAGAATGAAGAACTTTGCGACTTCGAACTCAATACAGTTACCTTTGGGGTAAACTGTGCCCCATACCTCGCAATCCGGGTCCTCCGTCAACTTGCTCATGATATACGAGAACATTGTCCCATCGCATCCGATATAATTGAAAATTATATGTATGTCGATGATGTTCTAGCAGGGGCACACACGAAGCCACAAGCAATTTCAGCCATTGCAGAACTCCGCATGGCACACGACAGAGCTGGGTTCCCTCTGAGAAAGTGGACATCCAACACAAAGGAAGTGTTAAAAGGAATACCAAGGGACCACTTACTGTGTGCGGATTTCTTAGAAATCGAAGAGGCCAGCGTCGCTAAAACGCTAGGCATTCGATGGCAAGCCACAACAGACCAGTTTTTCTGTGCTCCGTCCAAAATGGTATCTCAGCCTTCGCTCACTAAACGTGAAATACTATCACAGATTGCGAAATTGTTCGATCCTGCTGGATGGCTAGCACCTGTGATAGTTCGAGCAAAGATTTTCATGCAAGAGATCTGGCTCCAAGAGCTGGGGTGGGATGATTCCCTGCCGGAAGATCTTGTTCAACGTTGGCATGACTTCCTAACCGACTATCCCTCTCTCGAAGAGATCCGTATTCCAAGATGGGTCGATTTTCAGCAAAAGGCAAAGGTGCAGTTTCACGGCTTCTGCGACCCGTCCAAGCGCGCATATGGTGCTGCAATTTATTTGCGCGTCGAGATCAACGGATGGATCTCCACTCACCTTCTCGCAGCAAAATCGAGAGTCGCGCCAGTTAAGACGGTATCACTACCACGCTTAGAGCTGTGTGTCGCCGTCCTTCTTTCCGAGCTCACCACGGCTCTTATTCCTCAGCTCCCCATCCAGAGTAATGAAAATTTCAATTGGACAGACTCCACTATTGTTCTTGCCTGGTTGGATAAACCTTCATGCAAATGGTCCACCTTTTTGGCTAACCGGATAGCCAAGATATCATCAACCAATGGCAAATGGTCCCATGTTCGATCCGAACATAACCCAGCTGACCTAGCTAGTCGGGGGTTTCTCCTCGGGACCTATTGGACAGCACTTTGTTGTGGCATGGACCGGAATGGTTACAACTATCACAAAACCAATGGCCAGTTCCTGTTACGGTACTTGAGACAGAGATTGAACAACGCGCAGTGAAGTGCAAAGTCTCACAGCTACCCTCCTATAACCTTCTGGAACGATTCTCCAGATTCGACAAGGCATTGCGAGTTATTGCATATGTCTGTCGCTTTATCCAGCGCTGTAGAAATCCAGCGATCCACTTTCCCGCCGAGCTCCGTAATGAAGAACTTACGAGAGTTCAGTTCCGACTTATCGAGTATACTCAACGCCAAGCTTATCCTAAGGAGTATAGCTGTTTGCTCGATAAGCAGCAATTTCAAGGATCAAGCAGCATTCGCAATTTAACCCCTTTCATCGATCAAAGGGATATTCTGCGATCCTGTGGACGGGTGAGAGCGTCAACCTCGTTAGTCTATGATGAGCGACACCCCATAATCATTCCGGCCAATTGTGATTTTTCACGCCTCCTGGTCCAGTTTACCCACCTTATTTGTTTTCACGGAGGCAATCAGTTGGTAATGCGCCTCATAAGAGCTAAATACTGGATCCCAAAGCTCAAGGTCCTGGTAAAATCTACCATAAACCCCTGCAAGGTCTGTGTAATACACCGTAGACGACTCCAGACCCAACTTATGGGCGAACTCCCAAGGGCGAGATCAACCTATTCCCGACCCTTCACACATACGGGTGTAGACTTTGCCGGACCTTTCGATATTAAAAGCTACATTGGTAGAGCATGCAAAATTACCAAGGGTTATGTCTGTGTCTTCGTGTGTTTCAGCACGAAAGCAATCCATTTAGAAGCCACCACGGAGAGATTCCTGGCCGCATTTTCGCGATTTATCGCAAGACGTGGCCTTCCACAACAGATGTACTCAGATAATGGGAAAACATTTGTGGGAGCGTCATCCCCACGGAGAGATTCCTGGCCGCATTTTCGCGATTTATCGCAAGACGTGGCCTTCCACAACAGATGTACTCAGATAATGGGAAAACATTTGTGGGAGCGTCATCCCTTCTTTCGAGAGATTTCTTGCAAGCGACCAAAGAGCTCATCTTATCCAAGCATAGCCATCAAAACTTGTGTTGGCATTTCAATCCTCCTGGCGCTCCTCACATGGGCGGATTGTGGGAAGCAGGTGTCAAAAGATTTAAGACCCACTTCTACAAGTCCACCGCATCCTCAAAATATACATTTGAGGAGTTCGCGACTCTCCTCTCCAAGATTGAAGCCTGCCTTAACTCCAGGCCAATCTCTCCATTGTCGGAAGATCTGACTGATTTATTGGCTCTAAGTCCAGGCCACTTACTAGTTGGTGGCCCTCTTCTGTCAACTAACGAGCCAGTAATCAAAGAAGACGCTATTTCTATAATTAACCGCTGGCAGCGACTCAAAGCGCTCCACCAGCAATTTTGCTTACGGTGGAAGAATGAGTATTTGAAAGAGCTCCATAAGCGAAACAAATGGCAGTCCCCTACAAGGGACCTCCAAGTCGGTGATATGGTGATTATCAAGGAAGATAACATACCAATAAATGAATGGCGCCTTGGCCGAGTCCAGCTGGCTTGCCCAGGCACAGATGACAAGGTCCGCGTAGTGGACGTGCTTACCGCTCGTGGTGTCATCCGAAGGCCAATAGCCAAATTGATCCTTCTTCCTACTGAGGCAAATAGCACCACCGACTAATCCTTAAAAGCAACTAATCCCTCTTTCAAAACAAAATCATCACATAATAACACCTGTCCTACATCTTATTCTCCAGTTCACTCCTCTGTAGAGAACCAACATGGCACCGTCAACGAAGGCATCCAATCAACGTCAAGGAACGGACTCTTTTAGATGCCGGGTGTGTAGAGGCATCCATGTACTACGCAAGTGTCAGCGCTTCTTGAAGTTCACGCCCGAGAAGCGTTCCGAGCCGTGTTAATTAACAAATATTGCTCCAACTGCCTGGCTCATCAGCATTCAGGGGAATCATGCCGCAGTGGAGCCAAGTAAAAAATTTGTAAAAAAGGCCACCACACCTTACTCCACATGCGTGATCCACGTAGCGCTCGACCCTCTCGGTCAGACAACAGGCCCACAAGAAGAGCTTCTGGCTCCCGCCCTCCAGCGGCACATCACCCCAAAGCCCGAAACGTGCTACTATACGGACGTCGCTTACGTCCCTTCTCCAGCACAACGGGGTCAGTATATTGCCCACCGCCATAGTACTGCTCGACACCGGAAAAAAGACCCTTGAGACTCGGGCTCTGATCGATCCATGTTGTTCAGTAAGCCGCATTAATGCAACCGTGGGAAGGGCCTATGGCCTTTCCGTCACACGCATTGGCGCAGAAGGAGCGTGCACAGCCGTGCTACGCTCCAAGACAACTCAGATAAGAGATAAGTAAATACAAAATTTCCTTTCTATATATATTCGGCAATATCCGCCATATTTTTCCGCCATATTTATTTTCTTTAAGAAAACTGATTGGCAATTTTCTGAATATATATAAATTATCCGACCACAAAACTAAAAACAGTTTAGTTAAATTTTGTGTTAGTTACTTCCAACTACAAAAGAAATCCACTTGAACATTTTTTGTATGTACATACGTACGCACTTTCCTAACTATAAAAAAAAAAAATTTTTATTTTTAATTACGTGTCCGCACTTAATCCGACAAGTTGCTTCACAATATTGTTTCCTTATTAATATTGTTAATTCATGTTCTTGGTCCGACACACAAACATACACCAGGTTCACCAGCACGTATTGTACATACATACATACCTTCATACATATATTCAATCCGAATATAATTGCCCATATGCATTTTGAATAGACACTATATTTAACCTTATTATTTAATAAACACAAACTCCAATTCATTCTCTTAACTTATAATTGTGCATAGTGCAAACGAATATATTTGTGCAACCACATAGTACATACATCCGATAATAAATCCACAAATCATATGTACTATGTGTGTCCACATATAATATTTTTTAGTGCACAATCCACAGCAATATTATAACACAGCAATATTATAGTAATAAATTGAAACTTCAACCGGCGTATGTGCGTATGTACACACCACACACATATGTAAAAACCACAGCTCCCGATCCGTACTCCAATACCACGTTTTTATGCAATTGCACACATTCCCATACAATTACCCTTGTTCCGAGACGCACCAAATAAAAACACAACAATCATAATTAATAGATTAATAACACTACTAATTTATTCTAAATAAACAAAAACACTACACATTAACTTCGAAGTTCTACATTTGTCAACGGTGTGTACTCAGCGACAATAGTGGGTATTTTATGAGTACCACTAAGTCGATCCCAGATGCGCTCAGCACTCTCCTTGTGGTCTCCTTTCCGCCTCCATCACTCCAACCAAACATATGTAAAATCACTTAACCAGCAGAGTTTGTTACATGCAGCAGAAACTTCTAATAAAGTGTTTTTTTTCACCAACAACAATTATCAAGGATTATTTATCACACAAACAGATATTAAGATCGGATTATTATATTGTACAGCTGCCATAGGACCAAGTGGTCGAAAATTAAGTTGTATAAAAAAACATTTTGTTTTTCTCGGCATTTATTAGTTTGACTATACTCTTAATATATAGGCAAAATCCTATTAAGATCGAAGCACTATCATATAGCTGCCATATGACCGATCGATCGAAAATTAAGTTGTATGAAAAAACATTTTGTTTTTCAAGATATCTTGACCAAACTCGGCATTTATTAGTTTGACTATACTCCTCATATACAAGCAAAATCCTATTAAGATCGGAGCACTATATCATATAGCTGCCATATGACCGATCGGTCGAAAATTAAATTGTTCGAAAAAACATTTTGTTTTTCAAGATATCTTGACCAAACTCGGCATTTATTAGTTTGACTATACTCCTCATATATAAGTAAAATCCTATTAAGATCGGAGCACTATATCATATGGCTGCCATAGAACCGATCGGTAGAAAATTATGTTGTAAAAAAAAATATTTTGTTTTTCAAGATATCTTGACCAAACTCGGCATTTATTAGTTTGACTATACTCTTCATATGTAGGCAAAATCCTATTAAGATCGGACCACCATATTATATAGCTGGCATATTTCCGATCGGTCGAAAATTAAGTTGTCTGAATAAACATGTTGTTTCTTAAGATATCTTGAAAAAACTTGGCATTTATTATTTTTGCTATACTCGTCATATATAGGCAAAATCCTATTAAGATCGGAGCTCTATATCATATAGCTGCCATGGGAACGATCGGTCGAAAATAATGTTGTATGAAAAAACATTTTGTTTTTCAAGATGTCTTGATCAAACTCGACATTTATTAGTGTTACTATACTTCTCATATTAAGGCAAAATGATATTGTTCATGCCAGTTCAGTGCTAGTGTGAAAACAGCATCTCTCAGTGTGAGAGAGTCATTCTGTGAGAGAGACTCACTCACTAAGTCGATCCCAGATGCACTCAGCACTCTCCTTGTGGTCTCCTTTCCACCTCCATCACTCCAACCAAAAATATGTAAAATCACTTAACCAGCAGAGTTTGTTACATGCAGCAGAAACTTCTAATAAATTGCTTTTTTTCACCAACAACAATAATCAAGGATTATTTATCTGACGCCACCCCCACAAACATTGGTCCTTCGAGCCGGATTATATATAAACCGATGGCCCCCTACACAAGTGTTTGGCAAAGATAAGTAAATACAAAATTTCCTTTCTATATATATTCGGCAATATCCGCCATATTTTTCCGCCATATTTATTTTCTTTAAGAAAACTGATTGGCAATTTTCTGAATATATATAAATTATCCGACCACAAAACTAAAAACAGTTTAGTTAAATTTTGTGTTAGTTACTTCCAACTACAAAAGAAATCCACTTGAACATTTTTTGTATGTACATACGTACGCACTTTCCTAACTATAAAAAAAAAAAATTTTATTTTTAATTACGTGTCCGCACTTAATCCGACAAGTTGCTTCACAATATTGTTTCCTAATTAATATTGTTAATTCATGTTCTTGGTCCGACACACAAACATACACCTGGTTCACCAGCATGTATTGTACATACATACATACATACATACATACATATATTCAATCCGAATATAATTGCCCATATGCATTTTGAAAAGACACTATATTTAACCTTATTATTTAATAAACACAAACTCCAATTCATTCTCTAAACTTATAATTCTGCATAGTGCAAACGAATATATTTGTGCAACCACAGCTCCCGATCCGTACTCCAATACCACGTTTTTATGCAATTGCACACATTCCCATACAATTACCCTTGTTCCGAGACGCACCAAATAAAAACACAACAATCATAATTAATAGATTAATAACACTACTAATTTATTCTAAATAAACAAAAACACTACACATTAACTTCGAAGTTCTACATTTGTCAACGGTGTGTACTCAGCCACGACATTTATTAGTTTGACTATACTCCTCATATATAAGCAAAACCCTATTAAGAATAAGTCATATAGCAGCCATATGACCGATCGGTCGAAAATTAAGTTGGATGATAAAACATTTTGTTTTTCAAGATATCTTGACCAAGCTCGGCATATATAAGTTTGACTATACTTCTCATATATAGGTAAAATCATATTAAGATCGGATCACTATATTATATAGCTGCCATAGGAACGATCGGTCGATAATTATGTTGTATGAAAAAACATTTTTTTTCTCAAGATATCTTGAACAAACTCGGCATTTATTAGTTTTGCTATACTCCTTATAAATATGCAAAATCCTATTATCTTGACACACTCGGCATTTATAAGTTTTACTATACTCCTCATATATAGGCAAAATCATATTAAGATCGGATCACTATATTTATAGCTGCCATTGGACCGATCGGTCTAAAATTAAGTTGTATGAAAAAACATTTTGTTTTTCAAGATATCTTGACCAAACTCGGCATTTATAAGATTTACTATACTTCTCAAATATAGGCGAAAACATATTAAGTTCGGATCACTATATCATATAGCTGCCATAGGAACGATCGGTCGATAATTATGTTGTATGAAAAAACATTTTGTTTCTCAAGATATCTTGAACAAACTCGGCATTTATTAGTTTTGCTATACTCCTTATAAGTTTTTTTATACTCCTCATACACAGGCAAAATCATATTAAGATCGGAGCACTATATTATATAGCTGCCATAGGAACGATCGCTAGAAAATTATGTTGTATGAAAAAATATTTTGTTTTTCAAGATATCTTGACCAACACGACATTTGATAGTGTTACTATACTCCTCATATATAGGAAATATCATGTTATGATCGGACCTCTATATCATATAGCTGCCATAGGACCGCTAGGTTGAAAATTATGTTGTATGAAAAAACATTTTCTTTTTCAAGATATCTTGATCATACTCGACAATTATTAGCGTTACTATACCCCTCATATATAGGCAAAATTATATTAAGATCGGATCACTATATTGTACAGCAACCATAGGACCGATTGATCCAAAATTAAGTTGTATGAAAAAATATTTTGTTTTTCAAGATATCCTGACCAAACTCTACATTTATTAGTGTTACTATACTCCTCATATATAGGCAAAATCCCATTAAGATTGGAGCACTATATCATTTAGCTGCCATATGACCGATCGGAGCACTATATCATATAGCTGCCGTATGACCGATCGGTCGAAAATTACGTTGTATGAAAAAACATTTTGTTTCTCAAGATATCTTGAACATTTATTAGTTTTACTATACACCTCATATATGGGCAATATTCTTTTAAGATCGGAGCACTATATCATATAGCTGCCATAGGAACGATCGGTCGAAAATTATGTTGTATGAAAAAACATTTTGTTTTTCAAGATATCTTGACCAAACTCGGCATTTATTAGTTTGACTATACTCCTCATATATAAGCAAAATCCTGTTAAGATTAAGTCATATAGCTGCCATATGACCGATCGGTCGAAAATTAAGTTGGATGAAAAAACATTTTGTTTTTCAAGATATCTTGACCAAGCTCGACATTTATTAGTGTTACTATAGTCCTCATATATAAACAAAATCATATTAAGATCGGATCACTATCTTATATAGCTGCCATAGGACCGATCGGTCGAAAATTAGGCTGTATGAAAAAACATTTTGTTTTTCAGGACATCTTGACCAAGCTCGGCATTTATTAGTTTGACTATACTCCTCATATATAGGCAAAATCCTGTTAAGATCGGACGACAATATGATAGAGCTGCCATATGACCGATCGATCGAAAATTAAGTTGTATGAAAAAACATATTGTTTTTCAAGATATCTTGACCAAACTCGGCATTTATTACTTTGACTATACTCCTCATATATAAGCAAAATCCTATTAAGATCGGAGCACTATATCATATAGCTGCCATATGACCGATCGATCGAAAATTAAGTTGTATGAAAAAACATTTTGTTTTTCAAGATATCTTGACCAAACTCGGCATTTATTAGTTTGACTATACTCCTCATATATAAGCAAAATCCTATTAAGATCGGAGCACTATATCATATAGCTGCCATATGACCGATCGGTGGAAAATTAAATTGTTTGAAAAAACATTTTGTTTTTCAAGATATCTTGACCAAACTCGGCATTTATTAGTTTGGCTATACTCCCCATATATAAGTAAAATCCTATTAAGATCGGAACACTATATCATATGGCTGCCATAGAACCGATCGGTAGAAAATTATGATGTATAAAAAAATATTTTGTGTTTCAAGATATCTTGACCAAACTCGGCATTTATTAGTTTGACTATACTCCTCATATATAAGCAAAATCCTGTTAAGATTAAGTCATATAGCTGCCATATGACCGATCGGTCGAAAATTAAGTTGGATGAAAAAACATTTTGTTTTTCAAGATATCTTGACCAAGCTCGGCATATATTAGTTTGACTATACTCCTCATATATAGGCAAAATCATATTAAGATCGGATCACTATATTATATAGCTGCCATTGGACCGATCGGTCTAAAATTAAGTTGTATGAAAAAACATTTTGTTTTTCAAGATATCTTGACCAAACTCGGCATTTATTAGTTTGACTATACTCTTCATATATAGGCAAAATCCTATTAAGATCGGAGCCCCATATCATATAGCTGCCATATGACCGATCAGTCGAAAATTAAGTTGTATGAAAAAACATTTTGTTTTTCAAGATATCTTGACCAAACTCGACATTTACTATTTTGACTATACTTCTTATATATAGGCAAAATCCTATTAAGATCGGAGCACTATATCATATAGCTGACATATGACCGATCGGTCAAAAATTAAGTTGTATGAAAAAACATTTTGTTTTCCAAGATATCTTGACCAAGCTCGGCATTAATAAGTTTTACTATACTTCTCACATATAGGCGAAAACATTAAGTTCGGATCACTATATCATATAGCTGCCATAGGAACGATCGGTCGATAATTATGTTGTATGAAAAAACATTTTGTTTCTCAAGATATCTTGAACAAACTCGGCATTTATTAGTTTTGCTATACTCCTTATAAATATGCAAAATCCTATTATCTTGACACACTCGGCATTTATAAGTTTTACTATACTCCTCATATACAGGCAAAATCATATTAAGATCGGAGCACTATATTATATAGCTGCCATATGAACGATCGCTCGAAAATTATGTTGTATGAAAAAATATTTTGTTTTTCAAGATATCTTGACCAAACACGACATTTGATAGTGTTACTATACTCCTCATATATAGGAAAAATCATGTTATGATCGGACCTCTATATCATATAGCTGCCATAGGGCCGATAGGTCGAAAATTAAGTTGTATGAAAAAACATTTTCTATTTCAAGATATCTTGATCAGACTCGACATTTATTAGGGTTACTATACCCCTCATATATAGGCAAAATTATATTAAGATCGGATCACTATATTGTACTGCAACCATAGGACCGATTGATCCAAAATTAAGTTGTATGAAAAAATATTTTGTTTTTCAAGATATCCTGACCAAACACGACATTTGATAGTGTTACTATACTCCTCATATATAGGAAAAATCATGTTATGATCGGACCTCTATATCATATAGCTGCCATAGGGCCGATAGGTCGAAAATTAAGTTGTATGAAAAAACATTTTCTATTTCAAGATATCTTGATCAGACTCTACATTTATTAGTGTTACTATACACCTCATATATAGGCAAAATCCTATTAAGATCGGAGCACTATATTATTTAGCTGCCATATGACCGATCGGAGCACTATATCATATAGCTGCCGTATGACGGA
Organism: Drosophila virilis; assembly: GCF_030788295.1. Taxonomy (NCBI): domain Eukaryota; kingdom Metazoa; phylum Arthropoda; class Insecta; order Diptera; family Drosophilidae; genus Drosophila; species Drosophila virilis. The sequence goes on along the minus strand of NW_027212867.1, from coordinate 41,550 downwards.
TCGGTCGAAAATTAAGTTGTATGAAAAAACATTTTCTTTTTCAAGATATCTTGATCAAACTCGACATTTATTAGTTTGGCTATACTCTTCATATACAGGCAAAATCCTATTAAGATCGGAGCACTATATCATATAGCTGCCATAGGAACGATCGGTCGGAAATTAAGTTGTATGAAAAAACATTTTGTTTTTCAATATATCCTGACCAAACTCTACATATGTTAGTGTTACTATACTCCTCATATATAGGCAAAATCCTATTAATATCAAAGCTCTATATCATATAGCTGTCATTATTCCGATCGGTCGAAAATTAAGTTGTATGAAAACACATTTTGTTTTTCGAAATATCTTGACCAAACTCGATATTTATAAGTGTAACTATACTCCTATTAAGATCGAAGCACTATATCATATAGCTGCCAGATGACCGATCGGTCGAAAATTAAGTTGTATAAAAAAACATGTTGTTTCTCAAGATATGTTGAACAAACTTGGCATTTATTAGTTTTGCTATACTCCTCATATATAGGCAAAATCCTGTTAAGATCGGAGCTCTATAACATATAGCTGCCATAGGAACGATCGGTGGAAAATTTTTTTGTATAAAAAAACATTTATTTTTCAAGACATCTTGACCAAACGCGCCATTTATTAGTGTTACTATACTCCTCATATTTAGGCAAAATCGTATTAAGATCGGACCACTAATCATATAAATGCCATAGGACCGATCGGTCGATAATTAAGTTGTATCAAAAAAACATTTTCTTTTTCAAGATATCTTGATCAAACTCGACATTTATTAGTTTGGCTATACTCTTCATATATAGGCAAAATACTATTAAGATCAAAGCTTTATATCATATAGCTGCCATTATTCCGCTCGGTCGAAAATTAAGTTGTATGAAAAAACATTTTGTTTTTCAAAATATCTTGGTCAAACTCGATATTTATAAGCGATACTATACTCCTAATAAGATCGGAGCACTATATCATATATCTGCCATAGGAACGATCGGTCGAAAATTAAGTTGTATAAAAAAAACATGTTGTTTCTCGAGATATCTTGAACAAACTTGGCATTTTTTAGTTTTTCTATACTCCTCATATATAGGCAAAATCCTATTAAGATCGGAGCTCTATATCATATAGTTGCTATAGGAACGATCAATCGAAAACTATGTTGTAAAAAAAAACATTGTTTTTCAAGATATCTTGATCAAACGCGCCATTTATTAGTGTTACTATACTCCTCATATATAGGCAAAATCATATTAAGATCGGACCACTATATCATATAAATGCCATAGGACCGATCGGTCGAAAATTAAGTTGTATGAAAAGACATGTTGTTTCTCAAGATACCTTGAACAAACTTGGCATTTATAAGTTTTGCTATACTCCTCATATATAGGCAAAATCCTATTAAGATGGGACGACAATATGATAGAGCTGCCATATGACCGATCGATCGAAAATTAAGTTGTATGAAAAAACATTTTGTTTTTCAAGATATCTTGACCAAACTCGGCATTTATTAGTTTGACTATACTCCTCATTTATAGGCAAAATCATATTAAGTTTGGAAAACTACATCATATAGCAGCCATAGCAACGATCAGTCGAAAATTAATTTGTATGAAAAACATTTTGTTTTTCAAGATATATTGAACAAACTCGGCATTGATTGGTGTTACTATAGTCCCCATATATAGGCTAAATCATATTAAGATCGGACCACTATATCATATAGCTGCCATCGGTCGAAAATTAAGTTGTATGAAAAAACATTTTGTTTTTTTAGATATTTTGACCAAACTCGGCATTACTTAGTTTTACTATACTCCTCACATATAGGCGAAATCATATTAAGTTTTGAAAACTACATCATATAGCAGCCATAGCAACGATCAGTCGAAAATTAATTTGTATGAGAAAACATTTTTTTTTTCAAGATGTCTTGAAGAAACTCGGCATTGATTGGTATTACTATACTCCTTATATATATGCAAAAAACTATTATCTTGACCAAACTAGGCTTTTATTAGTTTTACTATAGTCCCCATATATAGGCTAAATCTTAAGATCGGACCACTATATCATATAGCTGCCATATGTCCGATCGGTCGAAAAATATGTTGTATGAAAAAACATTTTGTTTTTCAAGATATCTTGACAAAACACGTCATTAATTAGTGTCACTATACTCCTCATATATAGGCAAAATCCTATTATCTTGACTAAATTTCGGCATTTATTAGTTTTTCTATTCTCCCCATATATAGGCAAAATCATATTAAGATCGGCCCACTATATCATATAGCTGCCAAAGGACCGATCGGTCGATAATTAAGTTATATGAAAAAACATTTCGTTTTTCAAGATATCTTGACCAAACTCGACATTTATTAGTGTTACTTTACTCCACATATATAGGCAAAATCATATTAAGATCGGATCACTGTATTATATAGCTGCCATAGGACCGATCGGTCGAAAATTAAGTTATATGAAAAAACCTTTTATTTTTTAAGATATCTTGACCAAACACGACATTTATTAGTATCACTAGACTCCTCATATATAGGCAAAATCCTATTATCTTGACCAAACTCGGCATTTATTAGTTTGACTTTACTCCTCATATATAGGCAAAATCCCATTTATATCAGAGCACTATATCACATAGCTGCCATATGACCGATCGGTCGAATATTATGTTGTATGAAAAAACATTTTGTTTTCTAAGATATCTTGACCGAACTCGGCATTTATTAGTTTCACTATACTCTTCATATATAGGCAAAATCCTATCAAGGTCGGAGCCTTAAGATCGGAGCACTATATTATATAGCTGCCATAGAAACGAGCGATCGGTATTATCTTGACCAAACACGACATTTATTAGTGTTACTATACTCCTCATGTATAGGCAAAATCCTACTATCTTGACCAAACTCGGCATTTATTACTTTTACTATACTTCCCATATATAGGCAAAATCATATTAAGATCGGCCCACTATATCATATAGCTGCCAAAGGACCGATCGGTCGAAAATTATGTTGTATGAAAAAACATTTTGTTTTTCAAGATATCTTGACCAAACCCGACATTTATTAGTGTCACTATACTCCTCATATATAAGCAAAATCCTATTATCTTGACTAAATTTCGGCATTTATTACTTTTACTATACTTCTTATATATTGGGAAAATGCTATTAATATCAGAGAACTATATTATATAGCTGCCATAGGAATGATCGGTCGAAAAATAAGTTGTATGAAAAAACATTTTGTTTTTCAAGATATCTTTTCTCGGCATTTATTACTGTTACTATACTCCTCACATATTGGCGAAATCATATAAAGTTCGGACCACTATATCATATAGGTGCCATAGCAACGATCGATCAAGAGTTAAGTTGTATAAAAAAAAACATTTTCTGTTTCAGGATATTTTGAACAACCTCGGCATTTATTAGTTTTGCTATGCTCCTCATATATAGGCAATATCCTATTAAGATCGAAGTACTATATCATATAGCTGCCATAGGAACGATCGGTCGATAATTAAGTTGTATGAAAAAACATTTTGTTTTTTAAGATATCTTGACCAAACTCGGCATTTATTGGTTTTACTATTCTCCTCATATATGGGCAAAATCCTATTAAGATCGGAACACTATATCACATTGCTGGCAAATGACCGATCGGTAGAAAATTATGTTGTATGTAATAACATTATGTTTTTCAAGATATCTTGACCAAGCACGACATTTATTAGTGTTACTATACTCCTCATATATAGGCAAAATCCTATTATCTTGACCAAACTCGGCATTTATTACTTTTACTATACTCCTCATATACGGGCAAAATCCTATTAAGATCGGAACACTATATCACATTGCTGGCATATGACCGATCGGTCGAAAATTATGTTGTATGTAATAACATTATGTTTTTCAAGATATCTTGACCAAACACGACATTTATTAGTGTTACTATACTCCTCATATTTAGGCAAAATCCTATTATCTTGACCAAACTCGGCATTTATTACTTTTACTATAGTCCTCATATATAGGCAAAATCATATTAAGATCGGATCACTGTATAATATAGCTGCCATAGGACCGATCGATCGAAAATTAAGTTGTATGAAAAAACATTTTGTTTTTCAAGATATCTTGACCAAACACGATATTTATTAGTGTTACGAAAATCCTCATATATAGGCAAAATCCAAGTATCTTGACCAAACTCGGCATTTATTATCTTTACAATACTCCTCATATATAGGCAAAATCCTATTAAGATCGGAGCACCATATCATATAGCTGCCATAGCAACGATCAATCGAAAATTATGTTGTAAGAAAAAACATTGTTTTTCAAGATATCTTGATCAAACGCGCCATTTATTAGTGCTACTATACTTCTCATATATAGGCAAAATCCTATTATCTTGACCAAATTTCGGCATTTATTAGTTTTTCTATACTCCCCATATATAGGCAAAATCATATTAAGATCGAAGTACTATATCATATAGCTGCCATAGGAACGATCGGTCGATAATTAAGTTGTATGAAAAAACATTTTGTTTTTTAAGATATCTTGACCAAACTCGCCATTTATTAGTTTTACTATTCTCCTCATATATGGGCAAAATCCTATTAAGATCGGAACACTATATCACATTGCTGGCAAATGACCGATCGGTTGAAAATTATGTTGTATGTAATAACATTATGTTTTTCAAGATATCTTGACCAAACACGACATTTATTAGTGTTACTATACTCCTCATTTATAGGCAAAATCCTATTATCGACCAAACTCGGCATTTATTACTTTTACTATACTCCTCATATATGGGCAAAATCCTATTAAGATCGGAACACTATATCACATTGCTGGCATATGACCGATCGGTCGAAAATTATGTTGTATGTAATAACATTATGTTTTTCAAGATATCTTGACCAAACACGACATTTATTAGTGTTACTATACTCCTCATATATAGACAAAATCTTATTATCTTGACCAAACTCGGCATTTATTATCTTTACAATACTCCTCATATATAGGCAAAATCCTATTAAGATCGGAGCACCATATCATATAGCTGCCATAGCAACGATCAATCAAAAATTAAGTTGTATGAAAAAAAATTTTGTTTTTCAAGATATCTTGACCAAACACGACATTTATTAGTGTTACTATACTCCTCATATATAGGAAAAATCATATTATGATCGGACTTCTATATCATATAGCTGCCAAAGGACCGATCGGTCGATAATTAAGTTGTGTTAATAAACATTTTGTTTTTCAAGATATCTTGACCAAACTCGACATTGATTGGTGTTACTATACTTCTCAAATATAGGCAAAATGCTATTAAGATTGGAGCACTATATTATATAGCTGCCATAGGAACGATCGATCGAAAATTAAGTTGTATAAAAAAACATTTTGTTTTTTAAGATATCTTGACCAAACTCGATATTTATTAGTTTGACTATACTCTTCATATATAGGCAAAATCCTATCAAGTTCGGAGCATTAAGATCGGAGCACGATATTATATGGCTGCCATAGGAACGATGGGTCGGTCTTATCTTGACCAAACACGATTTTTATTAAAGTTACTATACTCCTTATATATAGGCAAAATCCTATTATCTTGACCAAACTCGGCATTTATTACTTTTACTATACTCCTCATATATAGGCAAAATCTTAATAAGATCGGACCACTTTATCATAATGGTGCCATAGGACCGATCGGTCGATAATTAAGTTGTATGAAAAAACATTTTTTTTTTTCAAGATATCTTGACCAAACTCAACATTTATTAGTGTTACTTTACTCCTTATATATAGGCAAAATCATATTAAGATCGGATCACTGTAAAATTAAGTTGTATGAAAAAACATTTTGTTTTCAAGATATCTTGACCAAACACGACATTTCTAAGTGTTACTATACTCCTCACATATTGGCGAAATCATATAAAGTTCGGACCACTATATCATATAGGTGCCATAGCAACGATCGATCAAAAGTTAAGATGCATAAAAAAAAACATTTTCTGTTTTAAGATATCTTGAACAACCTCGACATTTATTAGTTTTGCTATGCTCCTCATATATAGGGAATATCCTATTAAGATCGAAGCACTATATCATATAGCTGCCATAGGAACGATCGGTCGATAATTAAGTTGTATGAAAAAACATTTTGTTTTTTAAGATATCTTGACCAAACTCGGCATTTATTAGTTTTACTATTCTCCTCATATATGGGCAAAATCCTATTAAGATCGGAGCACTATATCACATTGCTGCCATATGACCGATCGGTCGAAAATTATGTTGTATGTAAAAACATTATGTTTTTCAAGATATCTTGACCAAACACGACATTTATTAGTGTTACTATACTCCTCATATATAGGCAAAATCATATTAAGATCGGATCACTGTATAATATAGCTGCCATAGGACGGATCGATCGAAAATTAAGTTGCATGAAAAAACATTTTGTTTTTCAAGATATCTTGACCAAACACCACGACATTTATTAGTGTTACTATACTCCTCATATATAGGCAAAATCCAATTATCTTGACCAAACTCGGCATTTATTACTTTTACTATACTCCTCATATATAGGCAAAATCATATTAAGATCGGATCACTGTATAATATAGCTGCCATAGGACCGATCGATCGAAAATTAAGTTGTATGAAAAAACATTTTGTTTTTCAAGATATCTTGACCAAACACGACATTTATTAGTGTTACGAAACTCCTCATATAAAGGCAAAATCCAAGTATCTTGACCAAACTCAACATTTATTAGTGTTACTTTACTCCTCATATATAGGCAAAATCATATTAAGATCGGATCACTGTAAAATTAAGTTGTATGAAAAAACATTTTGTTTTTCAACATATCTTGACCAAACACGACATTTATTAGTGTTACTATACTCCTCATATATAGGCAAAATCCAATTATCTTGACCAAACTCGGCATTTATTTCTTTTACTATACTCCTCATATATAGGCAAACTCCTATTAAGATCGGAGCACTATATCATATAGCTTCCATAGCAACGATCGGTCAAAAATTAAGTTGTATGAGAAAAACATATTGTTTTAATGATATCTTGACCAAACACGACATTTATTAGTGTTACTGTCTCTCATATATAGGATAAATCATATTATGATCGGACCTCTATATCACATAGCTGCCATAGGCCCGATAGGTCGATAATTAAGTTGTGTGAAAACACATTTTGTTTTTCAAGATATCTTTACCAAACTCGACATTTATTAGTGTTACTATACTCCTAATATATAGGAAAAATCCTATTAAGATCGGACCACTTTATTATATAGCTGCCATTGGAACAATCGATCGAAAATTAAGTTGTATAAAAAAACATTTTGTTTTTAAGATATCTAGACCAAACTCGGCATTTATTAGTTTGACTATACTCTTCATATATAGATAAAATCCTATCAAGATCGGAGCACTATATATTTAGCTGCCATCAGTCGAAAATTAAGTTGCAAGAAAATAAATTTTGTTTGTTAAAATATCTTGACCAAACTCGGCACTTATTAGTTTTACTATACTCCTCACATATAAGCAAAATCAAAATTAGTTTGGACCACTATATCATATAGCTGCCATAGGAACGATCAGTCGAAAATTAATTTGTATGAAAAAACATTTTGTTTCTCAAGATATCTTGAACAAACTCTGCATTGATTGGTGTTACTATACTCCTCATATATAAGTTATCAATTGATGTACGTTCTGTGATGTAACACAATGTTATCTTGGGTAAGTTGCGTTGATCCCGCGCTGCCCTTGATCCAAATATAGTTATCCTTGATCCAGTAATATTACTGAAGATTATGTTTTGAAGTTGGCTTCTATTGCTGGCCTTGGGCTCAGACAATAACGAAAGATATGTTTTATCGGCAATGCCGGAGCAGTATATTTATTTCAGCGACTTATGTGTTGTGCGCCTCATATAAAACTAAAACTAGGGGACAAGCAAATTATACAAATACCCTAAGCCTCAATGCATCACGCCATCAAAGCATGGTCGGCAAGCCGACTCAGCATTCCATGCAGTGTCAGCTTACCGCTGCTGGCCGTTCTTAGCGCAGAGCGCTGAACTCAGTTCTGGCGCGTCAGCATTGTTAATACGAAGCTACTTAGTTGCTAGGGCAATATATTTATGCTTAGTTGTTAACTACCCACCCCTCAGGATGATGACCGTCCTCGGGCATGTCGTATCTGTCAATCGCCTTCTGCATCTGCATGGAGGCTCGTCTTTTCCTTAGCACCAGAAAAAGGAAGAATGAGCCAATTAGTCCGACATTCAGGACCGCACCAATCGCGAACCAGAATTTAGGCGAGCCAGCCGCAACTACCTCCTCCTTGAAATCTCGAATTGATAGCAAGTTGTTGATGTTCATACGATGCAGAAGTGGTATGCTTAGTGCCGGGTCATGTCCGATGATGTTTAGGAGTGGTGACCTCACGATGCCAGGCTGCTTGCTTAGTGATTTGCGCAGGTTTACAAATTCTGTGCCATTGATAGTTGCAGACCGTTCGAAAGTTATCAGGAAGGTTCCTGAGACGGTTGCCTCTGCGTCATCATCTGTTCGGACGCGCGCTGTCGCTTCGTTGATAACCACGACGCCGTCATCCACAGGCATTATCGCTTTCAGGTGGCTAGGTTGAGTGTGGCAGTTGGCGATGTTTCCCGCGTGAAGGGAGCTACCACAGGTTTCGCGCCGTGCTCGTTCGCAGAAGGTGTTATGCGTAGTTACGGTGCATCCAGTAACTGCAAAGGTATCCTTTTCGCATTCCGCCAACGTGTCTTCGTCGAGTCGCAGAATGGTTTGTTGGTGTGAAACGGGGTAGACGGAGACCTTTTGGCACCTAAACTCAAATTTAGGGTAGGCTATTAATATGTGGATAATATTCTCGGACTGAAGAACCTTGATCTTAGAAGCTTCTATTAAGCTAACTATTGGGGTATCTTGTTCGATAAGTGATTTTAGATCGGCATGATCAAGGATTGTAGGATTTACTATGCTTGCTTTTGCCAACGTTATGGTGAGTACTAAATTTTGAATTTCTGTGTTCAGTATTCTATTTCTTGCCAACAGGGTCTCGAATAAATGAGGAGTGTCAACCAAATCGCCTTTGCGGGAACTGATAATTTTATTGATAGTGTCCGTTAGTCTGTTTATTTGTTTTTGAGTTTCGGAGTTTATTAGTATCTGTTTGGAGTTAGCCTCCACCAACTGCGTCTCTGTAACGCGGATCCTTAAGAAATCTGAAGCATCAGGGGTGCCAGCAACAACCTTCAAGGCAGTGCCTAAGAAATCGAGGCTTCGTGCAAATCTGTGATGCACTTGAAGAACGGACAACAATGTTCTAAGGTGATCTGTATCTACGTCTAGTAGTTTGCGCATATGCGACTGTGGAAAGGAATCGGACAGTCTTTCCGTCTCGTCTATCATACTAACAAATTCGGAAATGTTACTTGAGTGCCTCAAGTAGCTACGTTGATCGAACACCAGTACTTCCCCGTCTAAGACCGGAATGTAGTTGGCATGCGAGAAGTCGGTGATCCGAGCATTTACCGCTGCTAGTGCCACAAGCAAAGTGAGTGGAAACCTGAAATGGACGAACAATATAAGACGGTGTTTAAACTCTGAGTTGGCTTACTAGCTAATTGTGGAGGAAAACTTATTTCAGGTTGTCCTTATGGACCACCCTCCCCTTAATGAGGACAGACGTTCCCAGGTCTGCTTCGACCTTTTGTTCTGAGCATAAGGGAGTTAACTTGTTCCCTAGCCTCTTGTTGTTCTTCTGGAACACCTTTTCTTCTACCTCGAAAACGCGGTTTTGCCTGGATGCATTGCACCTTTTGATATTGTCTTGCTGTGCCTTAATTAGCCTGTTTTTGACGATCAGAAGCTGCTGCATGAACGACCTCAATTGGTTTCTCGAGGGTTACTGAGTGCAAACTTTTGTTGTACTCTATCGTAGCCTTTAAGATTAATTCTGTAGTGTCGCTGATTTTCTTGTCTAACTTGAGGCATCTCGCAATTTCGGTCAGGGTGCTATGAAAGCGCTCCACCTGGCCGTTTGAGGTGCTGTGAAGCGGAGCCGCATTCACAATGCAAATGCCGTAGGCGTTTCGGAGCATCGAAGTGATGGTCTCGGAATTGAAGGCCGCCTCGTTATCGCAATAAATTGTCTTGGTTGCGGGAAAAAGGTTAACAATTTGCAGTAGAGGGCTTGTGACATCGATTATCGTTCTGGATAATATCGGTTGGACGACTGCAAATTTGGAGAATTTGTTTATGCAGGTCAAGAACTGTTTCTTGTCTGTCGAGAAAATGTCAATATGCAACATTTCACCAGTATAACTTGGTATAGGCGTTTCCCCGAGTTCTTGTTTCTTCGGGTGCCTATCGTATTTGGCTTTAGTGCAGACCCTGCAATTTGCAACCACTTCTTTGGCCAGACTGGCCATATTGGGAAAATAATAGTCCCGAAGTACTTGTTTAATGTTTTCCTGAGCTGCTCTGTGCGCTCGATTGTGCTCAGCAGTGATGATTTCTAACTGCTCGTTTTTGTCCATTATATCTTGCACAAGATTTTTGCAATGCCAGAATTGGGTTGCAGGGAAATACAAAATCAGGTCGTGTTGGAAACTTGCCAACGTGGGAAGATCGCAATGTATTGCATTAACGACTCCAGAATTCACAAATTCTTTGAGGGTTTTGAGAATTGTGCTCTTGTCAGTGTAACTGATCAAGTGGCGTGTTTTGCTGCGAAACAGCAACAAGTTTCGCTTTAGCGGAAAACGCGATTCCTCTAGGACAATCTAGTTCCTAAAGCAATTCAAAGGTTTGTCCGTTGTCTCGACCGTGTAGGTCAGGGAAAGTTCGCTGTGAACGGTTGCAGCGTCCGAACGGGGCCCATCTTGCAGAGCATTAATGTTTTGCCTTGAAAGGGCATCCGCCACCAGATTATCTTTGCCCGGTTTATAAAACATTTTGGCATTGTGCTGGTCAATGTAAGATTTCCATCTTTTAATCTTGGAATTCGTGTTCTTGTCCGACACAGCGAACGTGAGCGGCTGGTGGTCCGTGAAAATGTTAATTTCCCTAGAACCGTACAGAAAGTTCTGCAATCTGCCTAAAGCCCACACAATGGCCAGCAATTCTCTTTCGTTAGTGGCATAGTTTTGTTCGGCCTGTTTTAAGGCACGAGAAATCATTGTTATTGGCCTATTGCCTTGGGAAAGAACCGCGCCAATTCCACTGGCATCAGTGGTTAAATCGAACGGTTTCTGGAAGTCTGGATACATTAACATGACGTCTTCTGATGCCAAAATACTCCGCAGACGGTGAAATGCATCGCGTTGAACTTCATTAAATTCAACAGGGATTTTCTTTGATACGTGCCTACTAACTGAACCATTTTCCCCTTTAAGTATGTCCGATATCGGACGCGCTATAGCGGCAAAGTCCTTAATAAAGACCCTATAGTAGTTGGCTAACCCCAAGAAGGACCTAACGCTGTAGACATTCTTTGGTTCAGGGAATTCCTGAATGGCTTTAACTTTTTTGGGGTCGGATGTTGCTCCGTCTTTGGTTACAATGAAACCCAGGAATTCGATACTTTCCTTGAAGAAACGAGTCTTTTCGGGGCCTACACGCATGTTTGCGTCGATTAGACATTTTAACACAATGTTAATGTGTTGAAGGTGCTCCGTTTCGTTTTTAGAAAAAATTATGACGTCGTCTACATAGACAAAGCAAATCTTTCCTATATGTTCCCTCAGGATATCGTCTATTGCCCTTTGGAATATGCTGCTTGCAGCGACAGAACTCGTACTTGCCGCTGCTTACTGAAAATGAAGTCTTTTCGCGGTCATGCTCCGCAAGGTAAATTTGATGGTACCCCGACTTTAGGTCGAGGGTAGTGAAGTATTTCGCCTTTCCTAGACTTGCTAAGATCATGGGGATGCTCGGCATGGGGTAGCGGTCCGGTATGGTTTTTTCGTTCAGTTTCCTGAAGTCGATTACCAACCTTTTTTTTGGGTTACCGTATGAGTCAGTGCCTTTTTTATCAACCACCCATGTTGGGCTGTTGTAAGGCGATGTGGAGGGCCTGATTATGCCATCGTCCAGTAATTGTTTGACTTCTTTGTTTATGAAGTCAGAAACACCCATGAGACTCGGGTATCTTGAATACACAGGCTCGTTGTCTACTGTTCGGATTGTAGCGATAACAGCAGTATTAAAAGGGAGAGCTTCGTCTGCATTTGAGAAGGCTCTTTTGTTTCTGAGTATCATGTCCCTGAACTCTTTCTTTACGGAAGGGGGGACTACTATGTCGTTGACATCGGTGAAGTTCACATCAGCACATTGATAGTACTGGAGTTTTTCGGATGTACTCTGGTATTCCAGAGTGTTTTTTGCCAAGTTCAATTTGACTCCGGCTTGTGTTAGCAAGTCGAAACCTATGATGGCGTCGAAAGAACTTAGGGTATCGAGAAGAAAAAACGGGGAGGTATGTTGGAAAATATTCATCAAGCATTTGCGCTTGATTTCGGTAGACCCGTGGATCGAGTTTACCGAGAATGACTTGGCGACCGGCGTTATGGTCTTTAGCTCTGTTAAGGGCTTCACATAATTTTTTGCCGCGCCAGTGTCAATCAACATCTTCAGAGTTCTCCCAGCCAACCGTCGTTCAATGTACGGAAGCCGGGAGTGTTCCCTAAAAAAATGATCGAGTCGTCACCAGGTGCGTACTCGTTCTCACTCTCTAGTTCTTCAACTGCCTCTTTGGCCGCCTTCTCGAATTCAGTTACGGCTTCTTTGGAATCTGATTGTACGACATTGTTAACGCGTTGTCGTCTTTGACCTGTTGAACGGTCTGACGAATTCTTGCGTTTTGGTGCGTTGGACTCATTAGCCTGACGCTTGCTGTAGTCGGTTTTTTGTCTAAATCTGGAGGAAGAGTCAATTTCCATGGGCTGTGGAGCCTCAGTTTGATTATCTTTAGGGGCCGGGGGTTGGGGACCGCCCTTTTGGTGTTTCAAAAAATGGGGATTTCTCTCCTGATTTTGCTCATCTTTGTTAAATCTGGTTTGTTTGCCTTGGGCACGGTTTTTGTTACTTTCAGCAATTTGCGCTCGGTCTTGCAAGGCTTTAGCGTAAGAGTTCGCGAACATGCTTCTCTCAATGCTAGCTTCTGCCTCTCTGGCAAGGGCCAGAGCGGATGGTAGATCTTTTGGCTGTGCAGGGAACACAACCGCTCTCAACGGCTTCCTAAGACCGGAGATAAAGGCGTGCAAGGCGTCGTCTCTGACCTCCCGATTGAGCAAATCCGCGCCTTCTTGGTCGTGAGACATTACAATTTTGTTAGTTACGAGCGTGAGTTTCTTTTCGACGTCATCGTAGTATTGCATCAGGGACATTTCGCCCTGCGTAACTAACTCCAAACATTGTCTCTAGCAAGCGCAAGGATGTTTTGTCCGAGTATGTGCAATCTAGCCTAGCTAGTATTGCATCGAAATTTAGGACAGTGTTGTAAGACACTAGTAAGGCTCCAGCTGGGCCTTTGATTTTGTTCCTAATGATCGCTACCGCTTGGTAGTGTGCAGTGCTCTTTGGATAGTTCTTGAATAGTTCGTACGCGTAGATGGCTGCTTGCCTCCACGCTACATACTCATCCTGTACGCCGGGGAAATCCGGCACAGATTTAATAATGTCCAAGGGAATATCGCATTTGGCGTTAGGATCGACGGATATTTTCTCGTATGTGACGATTTGCGGCGCCTCCACCTGCAAACTCTGTACTTGTGAAGCTAAAGCGGTTATTTGTGCTTGAAACTAATTTTGTTGTTGCGCTAAAGCTTGCCTGATGGCACCCTCAATGAGATTCTGAACTTGAGCCGGCTCCATTTGTTCAGTTACAACGGTATCTGCAGGAGTAGGATCTACTGAGCAATTGATTTCCCCCTCCCAGCTATCGTCACTATTATATTCGACTTTTACTCATTTGGCACTTTTCAAACTTAGGCCGATCGAGAAAGATCGGCAGGTAACGCTGTTGCCAATAGTGGAAACTGGTGAATCTTGGGGTATGCAATATTTATTATAAAAAATTGTTAGGGGTATGCAGCAAAAAATATAATGCTGCCGAAAGTATGCAATAATTATTCGTTTAAGGTATGCAATGCTTTATTGACAAGGAACGCTGGTAAAAGTATGCAACAGTTTTTAGTGAAAGTATGCAATGATTTAAAGGAATGAAATGCTGGCAGAAGAGAGCAGCAATATTAACTTTACCAGTTTCTTTTTTTTTTTTTTTAAAAAAAATCACACGTATCGGTACGTGGCGTTCGTGAATAATTTCTTCAAACTGAAATCACTTATGAACTTACATGGTATGAGTTCCTATTTATTCGTTGGGCGCCAGTTATCAATTGATGTATGTTCTGTGATGTAACACAATGTTATCTTGGGTAAGTTGCGTTGATCCCGCGCTGCCCTTGATCCAAATATAGTTATCCTTGATCCAGTTATATTACTGAAGATTATGTTTTGAAGTTGGCTTCTATTGCTGGCCTTGGGCTCAGACAATAACGAAAGATATGTTTTATCGGCAATGCCGGAGCAGTATATTTATTTCAGCGACTTATGTGTTGTGCGCCTCATATAAAACTAAAACTAGGGGACAAGCAAATTATACAAATACCCTAAGCCTCAATGCATCACACCATCAAAGCATGGTCGGCAAGCCGACTCAGCATTCCATGCAGTGTCAGCTTACCGCTGCTGGCCGTTCTTAGCGCAGAGCGCTGAACTCAGTTCTGGCGCGTCAGCATTGTTAATACGAAGCTACTTAGTTGCTAGGGCAATATATTTATGCTTAGTTGTTAACTTATATGCAAAATCCTATTATCTTGAACAAGCTCCGAATTTAGTTTTACTATGCTCCTCACATATTGGCAAAATCCTATTTAGATCGGAGCACTATATCACATTGCTGCCATATGACCGATCGGTCGAATATTATGTTGTATGAAAAAACATTTTGTTTTTTAAGATATCTTGACAAAACTCCGCATTTATTAGTTTGACTATACTCCTCGTATATAGGAAAAATCATATTATGATCGGACCACTATATCATATAGCTGCCATAGGAACGCGCGGTCGATAACTAAGTGGTATGAAAAATCATTTTGTTTTTCAAGATATCTTGAACAAACTCGGCGTTTATTGGTGTTACTATTCTCCTTACATATAGGCGAAATCATATTAAGATCGGACCACTATATCATATAGCTGCCATAGGAACGAGCGGTCGAAAATAAAGTTCTATGAAAAAACATTTTGTTTTTCAGGATATCTTGACCAAACTCCGCATTTATTAGTGTTAATATACTCCTTACATATAGGCGAAATCATATTAAGATCGGACCACTATATCATATAGCTGCCATAGGTACGAGCGGTCAAAAATAAAGTTCTATGAAAAAACATTTTGTTTTTCAAGATATCTTGAACAAACTCGGCATTTATTAGGTGTGCTATACTCCTCATAAATAGTCAAAATCCTATTAAGAACGGATCACTATATTATATAGCTGCCATAGGACCGATCGCTTGAAAACTAAGTTGTATAAAAAAACCTTTTGTTTTTAAGATATCTTGAACAAACTCGGCATTTATTAGTTTTGCTATACTCCTCATATAAAGGCAGTATCCTATTAAGATCAGAGCACTATATCATATGTCTGCCATGTGAACGATCGGTCGATAATTAAGTTGTATGAAAAAACATTTTGATTTTCAGGATATCTTGACCAAACTCGGCATTTATTAGTGTTACTATACTCCTTACATATAGCCGAAAACATATAAAATTCGGACCACTATATCATATAGCTGCCATAGCAACGATCAGTTGAAAATTAAGTTGTATGAAAAAACATTTTGTTTTTTCAAGATATCTTTAACAAACTCGGCATTTATTAGTTTTGCTATGCTCCTCATATATAGGCAATATCCTTAGATCAAAGCATTATATCATATTGCTGCCATAGGAACGATCGGTCGATAATTAAGTTGTATGAAAATACATTTTGTTTTTCAAGATATCTTGACCAAAGTCCGCATTTATTAGTGTTACTACACTCCTTACATATAGGCGAAATCATATTAAGATCGGACCACTATATCATATAGCTGCCATAGGAACGAGCAGTCGATAATTAAGTTGTATGAAAAACATTTTGTTTCTCAAGATATCTTGACCAAACACGACATTTATTAGTGCTACTATGCCCCTCATATATAGGCAAAATCCAATTTTCTTGACCAAACTCGGAATATATTTCTTTTACTATACTCCTCATATATAGGAAAACTCCTATTAAGATCGGAGCACTATATCATATAGCTGCCATAGGAACGCGCGGTCGATAATTAAGTTGTATGAAAAATCATTTTGTTTTTCAAGATATCTTGAACAAACTCGGCATTTATTGGTGTTACTATTCTCCTTACATATAGGCGAAATCATATTAAGATATGCCCACTATATCATATAGCTGCCATGAGAACGAGCAGTCGATAATTAAGTTGTATGAAAAACATTTTGTTTCTCAAGATATCTTGACCAAACACGACATTTATTAGTGCTACTATACCCCTCATATATAGGCAAAATCCAATTTTCTTGACCAAACTCGGAATATATTTCTTTTACTATACTCCTTACATGTAGGAAAAATCATATTAAGATCGGACCACTATATCATATAGCTGCCATAGGAACGCGCGGTCGATAATTAAGTTGTATGAAAAATCATTTTGTTTTTCAAGATATCTTGAACAAACTCGGCATTTATTGGTGTTACTATTCTCCTTACATATAGGCGAAATCATATTAAGATCGGACCACTATATCATATAGCTGCCATAGGAACGATCGGTCGATAATTAAGTTGTATGAAAAAACATTTTGATTTTCAGGATATCTTGACCAAACTCGGCATATATTAGTGTTACTATACTCCTTACATATAGCCGAAAACATATAAAATTCGGACCACTATATCATATAGCTGCCATAGCAACGATCAGTTGAAAATTAAGTTGTATGAAAAAACATTTTGATTTTCAGGATATCTTGACCAAACTCGGCATTTATTAGTGTTACTATACTCCTTACATATAGCCGAAAACATATAAAATTCGGACCACTATATCATATAGCTGCCATAGCAACGATCAGTTGAAAATTAAGTTGTATGAAACAAACATTTTGTTTTTCAAGATATCTTGATCAAAAACGACATTTATTAGTGTTACTTTACTCTCATATATAGGAAAAATCATATTATGATCGGACCTCTATATCATATAGCTGCCATGGGACCGATCGGTTGATAATTAAGTTGTGTGAAAAAACATTTTGTTTTTCAAGATATCTTGACCAAACACGACATTTATTAGTGTCACTATACTCCTCATATAAAGGCAAAATCCTATTATCTTAACCAAACTCGGCATTATTAGTTTGACTATACTCCTCATATATAGGCAAAATCCTATCAAGATCGGAACACTAAATTATATAGCTGCCATCGGTCGAAAATTAAGTTGTATGAAGAAACATTTTGTTTTTTAAGATATCTTGACCACACTCGAAATTGATTGGTGTTACTATACTGCTTATATATAGGCAAAATCCTATAAAGATCGGAACACTATATCACAAAGCTGCCATATGACCGATCGGTCGATAATTAAGTTGTGTGAATAAACATTTTGTTTTTCAAGATATCTTGACCACACTCGACATTGATTGGTGTTACTATCTTCTTTATATATAGGCAAAATCCTATTAAGATCGGAGCACTATATTGTATAGCTGCCATTGGAACGATCGATCGAAAATTAAGTTGTATAATTAAACATTTTGTTTTTTAAGATATCTTGACCAAACTCGACATTTATTAGTTTTATACTTATACTATACTCTTCATATATAGGCAAAATCCTATCAAGATCGGAGCACTATATCACATAGCTGCCATATGACGGATCGGTCGAAAATTATGTAGTATGAAAAAACATTGTTTTTCAAGATATCTTGACCAAACACGACATTTATTAGTGTCACTATACTCCTCATATATAGGCAAAATCCTATTATCTTGGCCAAACTCTGCATTTATTACTTTTATTATACTCCTCATATATAAGCAAAATCCTATTATCTTAACCAAACTCGGCATTTATTAGTTTGACTATACTCCTCATATATAGGCAAAATCCTATTAAGATCGGAGCACTATATCACATAGCTGCCATAGGACCAATCGGTCGAAAATTAATTTGTATGAAAAAATATTTTGCTTTTCAAGATATCTTGACCAAACACGACATTTATTAGTGTCACTATACTCCTCATATATAGGCAAAACCCTATTATCTTGAACAAGCTCGGAATTTAGTTTTACTACGCTCCTCACATATTGTCAATATCCTATTAAGATCGAAGCACTATATCATATAGCTGCCATAGGAACGATCGGTCGATAATTAAGTTGTATGAAAAAACATGTTGTTTTTCAAGATATCTTGACCAAACCCGGCATTTATTAGTTTGACTATACTCCTCGTATATAGGAAAAATCATATTATGATCGGACCACTATATCATATAGCTGCCATAGGACCGATCGGTCAAAAATTATGTTGTATTAAAAAACATTTTGTTTACAAGATCTCTTGAACAAACTCGGCATTTATTAGGTTTGCTATACTCCTCATATATAGGCAAAATCCTATTAAGAACGGATCACTATATTATATAGCTGCCATAGGACCGATCGGTCTAAATTATGTTGTATGATTTAAATTATCTTGACAAAACTCCTCATTTATTAGTGTTACTATACTCCTTACATGTAGGAAAAATCATATTAAGATCGGACCACTATATCATATAGCTGCCATAGGAACGCCCGGTCGATAATTAAGTTGTATGAAAAATCATTTTGTTTTTCAAGATATCTTGAACAAACTCGGCATTTATTGGTGTTACTATTCTCCTTACATATAGGCGAAATCATATTAAGATCGGACCACTATATCATATAGCTGCCATAGGAACGAGCGGTCGAAAATAAAGTTCTATGAAAAAACATTTTGTTTTTCAGGATATCTTGACCAAACTCCGCATTTATTAGTGTTACTATACTCCTTACATATAGGCGAAGTGATATTAAGATCGGACCACTATGTCATATAGCTGCCATAGGAACGAGCGGTCGATAATTAAGATGTATGAAAAATCATTTTGTTTTTCAAGACATCTTGAACAAACTCGGCATTTATTAGTGTTACTATACTCCTTACATATAGGCGAAATCATATTAAGATCGCACCACTATATCATATAGCTGCCATAGGAACGAGCAGTCGATAATTAAGTTGTATGAAAAAAATTTTGTTTTTCAAGATATCTTGACCAAACTCGACATTCATGTGTGTTACTATACTCCACATATATAGGCAAAATCCTCTTATCTTGACCAAACTCGACATTTATTGGTGTTACTATACTGCAAATATATAGAGAAAATTATATTGAGATCGGATCACTAAATAATATAGCTTCCATAGGAACGATCGATCGAAAATTAATTTGTATGAAAAAGCATTTTGTTTTTCAAGATATCTTGAACAAACTCGGCATTTATTAGTTTTGCTATACTCTTCATATGTAGGTAAAACTCTATTAAGAATGGACCACTATATCATATGGTTGCATGCTAAATGTGCAGGTCTCACTGGGCGTAATTACGACAAGATCGCTGCTATTCTGCTATTCTGTTCAGACTCCTACGACTTTCTTGTCCTTCCTAGCAACTTAGATATATCTCCAATGTTGTCTTTATCGCCTTCTCCAAATACCCCTGTTTCAACCCCTGTACTAGTCCCAGTAGAGCCCGTACCTGATTCCGTCCCAATTAATCAAACTGCCTCAGCCCCGTCAGCTCCTGGCCGCAAAGGTAGACCTGCGCGCAATCTTGCCCTGATTGTTAAAAACAATGCCTCGTTAGCTCCTCCAACTCCTGTATTACCTACAGCCCCATCAGCGCCTACTTTAGGTAGTTGCCCCTCGTAGGCAAGTTTTTGTGTCTCGACTTTCGTCGTGTATTGGTGGGGAGGTTCGGGTTCAGTTTTTGCCTTTCGTTTGGCCATCTACCAAAAATAAAAACAAACGGCCGTGGCTGTTGCCTAACCGGGTGCATAGGGATTGGAGGTTCGCACTTCTTGCTAATACTCGGACAATAGCTCGTCGGACTGGTCGGGGTTTTTTCCTTTCCCTTTTGCACTTACCATAAACACATAGTTTAAGTGCGATCAAAAAAAATAAAAAAAAACTTATTGATTTAAGTAAATCCATTGAAACAAAAAAAAAAACCGGATTCTAGTATGGGTACCATTAATGTGTTCCGACCGAACACCCAAATTCAAACTATTCAATTTCGCGTAAGTGAGAGAACTAAGGTGTTGATCGTCTCTCTTTCTCTTTACCCTCCCTACCTTGACAAGCAAAAAAAAAAAATGGAATGTGGATGCTTGTCCCTATTTCAGGTTCTTAAACCATCACTATAAATTGCAAGCGGCTAACATGGGTACTTGACAGATAAAACAATTAATTATGGAATTAGGATATCATATCATATAAGCTAATATAATTCGTTTATTCACGCATTGTTCAATTTTGTTGCCAATTAATAGCAAGGTGAGTATAACTCTATTTACAAGGAAAAAATATACAGTTTCCAAACAAAATTTGAATCCAAAGTTAATATGATGAATGTGCAATAACTAGTTTAAATCCCATAAAGAAATTAAGGGGAAGGAGAAATTCACCAACATTATCTTGAGACTTGACGGATAGTAATTAATTTACCGTCTTGCTAAATTAACTGCATTTAAATGTTCATGTGTGTATATAACTACATATATCTATAGGCATTGGTTTAAACTCTTACTCACGCGATATCCTTCGAAGCAGACGTTGGGCCCAATGTATACGACGATTATGATCGCTGTTGCTAAATATTACAAAAGAAATTTATAAGTATATAAACACATGTATATATATATATATATATATATATATATATATGAGCAACGGTCAAGGTCGGTGGTGTAGGAATTTCCTCTCGCTTTAACTTATTTAGGCATATTCATTGCACATTTTGTTTTAAAGAAATTAGTAAAAAAAAAAAAAAATTAAAGGAAATAAAAATTAAAACTAAGGATCTATTAGCCGTCCATCTTGGCAACGTTAAACAATTAATGGAATTATATGGCAATGCTGCTAAGCAAGCGAAAGGGGTACACCAAAAGTAATACAGACTCGGCTCCTTTGTTACTCTCTGCAGGTTACACTATATGCTTAGTGCATGCGGTCCCGATGGTGCTGCATAAATAGTAAGCGTTTCACCCGCTTGACGCCGTTTTCCGAGGCTATGCCAGATGTTGTTCTTCGCAAGACAGCGGCTGATAAGTAAAATAGCAACAAAATTGGTTCTGCTGGGTTGCTAAGTGCGACACGTGCTCTTGGTGTTGCCCTTGTCTGGTCCGATCTCCCCCTCTGGTAGTGCCGACTAGTACGTCTAAATCTAGTCAACTGAGCAGGCACGGAAACTGTGGAAGCCTTAATTAGTTCCAAGTCTCAACACTAGCACATATAAATACCTTTTCTTTAAGGGTCACCCCGAATCACAATTAGGTTAGTGGGTCGAGTTGTTATGAAGGTTTTTGGTTTCTATTAGCGTACCAAAAGAACACTTCCAAACTGTACCACAATTGCAGCCTTGGTCGTTGATGTCTTTGCAAAAATTATTTGCAAAGAAAGAAAAAATGTTATGAACTTAACTCGCACGCGCTTCAAATATATCTGACATGCTGAGCTGTACTTTTAACCTTTACTACTTCCCAACGACAAAAAAAATAAGGAAGCTTTCAAAAGCTCTACATCACGCGATTATATTTTAAAACGGTACTATGGCCTGATCTTATCACCTTTTTCCTCTCTATTCGCCCTATTCGGTTGCGCATGCCCTCAGCTGTGCAATAAACGAAGAATTGGCTTCCAGCGCGGTCGGTAAAGCAGTAACTAAACTAGAGCAGCTGATCAACAAGCAGATTCGTTTGGGGAGTGCAAAGCAGCCACTACACCACAGTTTATGCAGCGCTACTTGCTAGCGGGACATAAACTGAAATAACTATAATAACTGTTGAGTTAGAACTTGTTACTAGTTTGTATATCTTTGAGATGAAAAGTACCGATGCATTTACCTGTTTCATTAGCTAGTTGATAGTAGGCTGGGCTGACTTTTTGTACAACAATCGCCGGAATGAAAACTGGTGCAAGCTTAGAACTAAACTTCTTTTGCGCGTTACTCTGACAAAAATTGCGGGCGAAGACTTTCGTACCGGCAGTAAGACTTATGTTTCGGCTGCGCAAATTATATATCTTAGCATTTCTATTATGTGACTGAGCTACATTGTCTTTAGCTATCTGACGGATTACTTGTAAGGCTGTGGGCCTCTCAATAGCAGTGTCTTCGGACAAGAGGTTAAGTCGCTTTAGCAAGTCATAGTCTTTACCGTTTAACATCATATTCTGTCCAAACGCTAAAAAATATGGAGAGTACCCTGTACTTTGGTGAACGCTGGCTCTCAAGGCAGCACAAATGGCGTACAGCTTTTTATCCCAATTTGAATGATCTTTTCCGATATAGGCTCTAATAGCCGCTAATACTGATCTATTTACTCGCTCACTCGCATTACTTTGTGGCGAGTATATTGCCGTTCGAATGTGGATGATTCCATACCGGGTAAGAAAAGCTTTAAAGACACTAGAAATGAACTGAGAGCCATTGTCGGTCAGAATAGTTTCTGGCACGCCGAAAGTGCAAAACAGTGTGTTTTCTAGATAGTCGATAATTTTGTTGGTAGTAAACGCGCGAAGAGGCCACATAAAATGAAATTTAGTATTGTGGTCTACAACCATCAGGAGACCTATATTGCCGTTCTTGGACCGAGGATATGGCCCTAGAAGATCCATGTAGAGCTTCTGAAATGGCCGTTCTGACGTCATAGGCTTGCCCATTGGAGGTCTCAACACTACATTGGGGCTTTTCGTTTGCCGACAAACTTTACAATTGACTATATATTCATGAATTTGGGCCGACATTTTTGGCCAAAACAAGTATCTCTTGAGTTTCTCTATTGTTTTTCCGATGCCACTGTGTGCAGCGTTAGGGGGATTGTGGGCTCTCTCTATCACTTGTAGGGTGAGAGACGAAGGTATCCAGAGTTTCCAGGATTGTTTCTCCTGAATGCTATATCCCGTCGCTGGCTCAGTACGTTTATATATAAAACCGTCGATTATCTGTAAATCCGGTAATCTGGATTGGTTAGAAGAAATACTGTCTATCAGATCCAGATAGTTTGGCGATTTGAATTCGGGTGAAGACAGGTCAACTATGGGACCTTGCTCCTCGAATTCCGCAAGCTCTGTCTCATTTTGACGCGATAGCGCATCAGCGACAACATTTTGTGTACCGCTACGATGCGAGACTTTAAACTTGAAGCCCTGTAATTTGATCACCCATCTACCTTGACGTCCTCTGAGATCCTTCTGTCTCATGAGCCATTGTAAGGAAGCATGATCAGTTATTACTTCGAAGTCCTGTCCTTCTATATACGCTCTAAATTTAAAAATACCTCTTATTACGGCTAAGCATTCCAGATCGGTCACACTATAATTCCGTTGGGCCTTTGACAGTTTCTCTGACATGTATGCTATTGGAGCCTCCTCTTCCTGTTCATTTAGTTGAGCTAGAACGCATCCTAAACCAGTTGTGCTAGCATCGCAAACTAATCTAAAAGGTTTTGAGAAGTCGGGTGTAGCCAATACAGGTGCAGAAGTTAAAAGTGTTTTTAAGGTGTTGAAAGCGGAATCAGCATCAGTGTTCCATTTCAATACTTTCGATTTCTTTAGCAACTCTGTAAGCGGAAAGCTAACTGTTGCATAATGATTAACGAAACGTCTGTACCATCCAGCGAGTCCAAGAAAACGTCTCAGTTGTTTTACACTTTTTGGTACAGGGAATTCGTTAATAGCTTGTATTTTGCTAGGGTCCGTCTTTAGTTGACCATACCCAATTATAAAGCCCAAATATTTAATTTCCCGCATACAAAATTTTGATTTTGCGATGTTGATTGTCAAGTTCGCTTTACGCAAGTGCAGCGCTACTTCCTGCAAAAGCAACATATGCGAATCGAAGTCCTCTGATAGCAGAAGTAAATCATCTAAGTAGACAAATACGCGGGTCCGCAAATGGGCTGGTATCACGCGTTCCATTAGTCTACAAAGCGTTTGAGGAGCGTTACACAATCCAAACGGCATTACTTTGTATTGAAATAATGGACGATTAGGGACTGTAAAAGCGGTATACTGACGTGATTTTTCTTCTAGGGGTATCTGCCAGAATGCGTGCTTCATATCGAGGCCCGTTATATATTTAGCCGGCGGCAGACGACTAAGAATTCCGTCGATATGGGGTAGAGGGTACGCATCTTTACGAGTGTACTTATTTATGACTCGAGAATCTAGACACAGCCTGTTTTTATCCTTTCTTTGCACAAGGACGCAGTTGCTGCTCCAGGGGCTATGCGATACCTCTATTATATCTAAAGCTAGCATTTTCTCGATCTCGTCAAACATTAGCTTTTCAACGGCTGGCGAAATAGGCCAATGTCTTTGTTTGACGGGGGTCACATTATCTATTTCAATGCGATGTTCGATTAACTCAGTGCGTCCTAATCCTTCCTTTTCATAAGAATAGAAATTAGAAATGATCGAATTTAATCGTGACTTTTCTTCAGCGGTTAGCTGATGCATTTTCGCTGTTTCCTGGATATCCTGTTCGTTACTGTTGTCTAATTCATTTACGGACTCATCAGGACGAATTAAATTCGTTAACAGTCCAAAGTCCTGCCAAAAATTTATGCCTAAGTAAACATCTTGTTTCAAATCGGGTATAACATAAAAATCAACATTATGCACTTGTTTTCGAAATTCAACTTTAAGTGTCAGTTTGCCTACCACTGGGCAAATAGCGTTGTTAGCTGTTCGGATTGATCCAGAGCATTTGCGCGCTTTGGGATGTGACAACAGTGACTTAGCTGCAACATTACCGAGGCAACTAATCGTCGCTCCGGAATCTAATAATGCTACATATTTTTCTCCCTCTAGGCTTAACTCAGTGTACAAGCGGTTATCTGAGCTCATAAACACTGATTGAACGAGCTTCTTACGAAGACTTTTAATATTTTTCCAGAATTTCCTAAGTCGAACAGTAGAGCGTTTTGGCCGACTGAGAAATTCGATGGGTTCTATGCTGCTAAAAATTCGTCTTCGTGTGTCAAGATAGTGTTTTACTCTAATATGGTACGGTACGTACTTATTTTCAATATCAGTTTGAGTTGCAGTCTCGGCGACTGAACATGTATTTGCCATATAAGTTGTAAATATAGTATTTGGAGTTGATTGCTCCAAACTACCATATGACTGTATTTCTGGCAAGGACTTTATTCTTTTGTGGGATGCGTCAAACTGGTGTTGGTCTGCGCATCCCGCTTCCGGTTTCCCAAAAGATTGCATTTGCTACAATTGGGTTTAAAAGTATTTTTAGCACCGCAACCGTAGCAGAATATACGCCTTTCTCCCATGCAGTCATCGAATCGGTGTCCCACTTTATCGCAATTCCAGCACACTATTTTCTTGTTCTGTATTTCTGAAATATTATCTTCTATATCATTATTTTCCAGTAACTCAGAGACATTACCTCTACCGTATTTGGTTCGATTGGGAAACGAGCCAGTTTCTCTACAGAAACTTTCATGTTTCTTAACTTCCTCTCTTAATTCTGCTCGAGTTCTAATCTTCAAATGCAATAGTTCGTACCTGAGCGCTGTTCTCGCATTGCGTTTTAATAGGTCAACAAGCTTGTCTTCGCTTATTTCGTTAGATAATTGGCTAACCAGGCCTTCAATCGCTGATTGAAAATCATCAAATGTCTCCTGATCTTTCTGGCGCCTTTTCCTAATTAGTTCCCACAAGTCAAAGTCGTCTTTAACGTCCTCGAATCTAAGTCGGAAATCCGTACAGAAAGCCAACCAGGTATACTGTGGGTTTTTCTTGTGGAAGCTCCAAAACCAATCATTGGCTTTCCCGAAAAAAAGTAAATGAAGATTGTCACAAAGCAGCCTATAGTCGCCGTTCAAATTTTGAGCCGTTAATGAACGAATTCGATACAAGAATTCATCTATCTGCATAGAGTCTTTCGAACCGTCAAATTTAAGTCGCCAGGTTTGCATAATGCTAGCTGCTTTTTCTGAACTCAAACTTGAGTTTGATCGATTGCTACCTCTGGGGCTGTATGGTCCGCAGTCAAGGGGTATGTCAGAGTTCTGGGCACTATTAGGGAGAGTATCAGCACCTAATCCCCTTGGAGACTGAACTAATCTAGAGCGTGTTGATTCAGCTTGCTCACTTCGTACATTTAATGTTGCTAACTTCTCTTGCAGTGATTGTTCAACAGAAGCTTTAATAACGTTTTTGAGTTCTACTATTAAAGTCCTTTGCTGAGATTGTAGAGCTTCGTTGATATAGGTAATTGTCTCTACATTTGGACCATTGTCCACTGACTTATTTCCGTTGCTGCCTAAAGACATGCAACTACCTAAATATTCTCTATGATTTCGATTCATAGACCTAGTTTGCATACTTCGCTTGGGCGTGGCTCCTCGCCCTTTTCCGAATCGCTGACCTCTCCTGATACCTGTAGTAGTCGAACCATCTTGGCAAGGTAGAGTATTTCGCGATAGAGTTTCGTCTGTTTCAGCATTACCAGCTGAGTGTAACTCCGCTGCCAGTGTATTGTTCATAAATATTAGTTGCCCTGGGTTGCAATCTGCCTCACATACTGGACATTTTGGGGTTGTCTTTAGTGTATTGCTTATGCAAACGTCGTGAAAACGGTGTTGACAAGGAGTAGTCGCAGATAGCTGTTCTGCTTGCAATTGCTCATGGCAAATGCCACAAAATGGATCTTGCGCGTTAATCGCTGCAACTATGCTCTCTGTGCTTCGTCTCACTGCCATAATGAATGCAAACTTTTGCTTGTTTCCAAACAACAAAAGGAAAACTAAATAGGACTTGTATTATTAAGTCTTGGTTATTTATTCTATCTGTCTTTTTCCCACACGTTATTGCTTACAATCCTTAAGCAAACCTGAGTAGTTGAATTTGTGCTATTTATTTTACTGGAGTCTATTTCTGATTTGGATTTTTACTGCTCATGGACTACTAGACAACATCCGAAATATTTCCAGTTTGTTGTAATTCCAAATAGTCCTTGAAACAATTAACCCAAATTTGATTATTATTCCCTCTTTTCCGATCTTACCCGCTGCTTAAAGTACTAGTAATTAATTGTGGTCGACTAATCCAGCAATGCCTGAATTACAATCGCAAATTCCTACAACTAACTACTGTCTGAACACAACGTATTTTCCCGAGAAAGGGGCCTAACAGGGTAATTAAAAAATAATAGGTAGTAATTGATATGGTATAACTTCGAGTTTCGATTGGGGATTGTTGTGCACTAGGTGTTAGTCGTGCTTACGCAAGAAGTAAAAGTTTTACGTTCTTGCTAGGGTCCCACGTGTTGGGCGCCATATATGTATTGGTGGGGAGGTTCGGGTTCAGTTTTTGCCTTTCGTTTGGCCATCTACCAAAAATAAAAACAAACGGCCGTGGCTGTTGCCTAACCGGGTGCATAGGGATTGGAGGTTCGCACTTCTTGCTAATACTCGGACAATAGCTCGTCGGACTGGTCGGGGTTTTTTCCTTTCCCTTTTGCACTTACCATAAACACATAGTTTAAGTGCGATCAAAAAAAATAAAAAAAAACTTATTGATTTAAGTAAATCCATTGAAACAAAAAAAAAAACCGGATTCTAGTATGGGTACCATTAATGTGTTCCGACCGAACACCCAAATTCAAACTATTCAATTTCGCGTAAGTGAGAGAACTAAGGTGTTGATCGTCTCTCTTTCTCTTTACCCTCCCTACCTTGACAAGCAAAAAAAAAAAATGGAATGTGGATGCTTGTCCCTATTTCAGGTTCTTAAACCATCACTATAAATTGCAAGCGGCTAACATGGGTACTTGACAGATAAAACAATTAATTATGGAATTAGGATATCATATCATATAAGCTAATATAATTCGTTTATTCACGCATTGTTCAATTTTGTTGCCAATTAATAGCAAGGTGAGTATAACTCTATTTACAAGGAAAAAATATACAGTTTCCAAACAAAATTTGAATCCAAAGTTAATATGATGAATGTGCAATAACTAGTTTAAATCCCATAAAGAAATTAAGGGGAAGGAGAAATTCACCAACATTATCTTGAGACTTGACGGATAGTAATTAATTTACCGTCTTGCTAAATTAACTGCATTTAAATGTTCATGTGTGTATATAACTACATATATCTATAGGCATTGGTTTAAACTCTTACTCACGCGATATCCTTCGAAGCAGACGTTGGGCCCAATGTATACGACGATTATGATCGCTGTTGCTAAATATTACAAAAGAAATTTATAAGTATATAAACACATGTATATATATATATATATATATATATATATATGAGCAACGGTCAAGGTCGGTGGTGTAGGAATTTCCTCTCGCTTTAACTTATTTAGGCATATTCATTGCACATTTTGTTTTAAAGAAATTAGTAAAAAAAAAAAAAAATTAAAGGAAATAAAAATTAAAACTAAGGATCTATTAGCCGTCCATCTTGGCAACGTTAAACAATTAATGGAATTATATGGCAATGCTGCTAAGCAAGCGAAAGGGGTACACCAAAAGTAATACAGACTCGGCTCCTTTGTTACTCTCTGCAGGTTACACTATATGCTTAGTGCATGCGGTCCCGATGGTGCTGCATAAATAGTAAGCGTTTCACCCGCTTGACGCCGTTTTCCGAGGCTATGCCAGATGTTGTTCTTCGCAAGACAGCGGCTGATAAGTAAAATAGCAACAAAATTGGTTCTGCTGGGTTGCTAAGTGCGACACGTGCTCTTGGTGTTGCCCTTGTCTGGTCCGATCTCCCCCTCTGGTAGTGCCGACTAGTACGTCTAAATCTAGTCAACTGAGCAGGCACGGAAACTGTGGAAGCCTTAATTAGTTCCAAGTCTCAACACTAGCACATATAAATACCTTTTCTTTAAGGGTCACCCCGAATCACAATTAGGTTAGTGGGTCGAGTTGTTATGAAGGTTTTTGGTTTCTATTAGCGTACCAAAAGAACACTTCCAAACTGTACCACAATTGCAGCCTTGGTCGTTGATGTCTTTGCAAAAATTATTTGCAAAGAAAGAAAAAATGTTATGAACTTAACTCGCACGCGCTTCAAATATATCTGACATGCTGAGCTGTACTTTTAACCTTTACTACTTCCCAACGACAAAAAAAATAAGGAAGCTTTCAAAAGCTCTACATCACGCGATTATATTTTAAAACGGTACTATGGCCTGATCTTATCACCTTTTTCCTCTCTATTCGCCCTATTCGGTTGCGCATGCCCTCAGCTGTGCAATAAACGAAGAATTGGCTTCCAGCGCGGTCGGTAAAGCAGTAACTAAACTAGAGCAGCTGATCAACAAGCAGATGTAGTGGCTGCTTTGCACTCCCCAAACGAATCTGCTTGTTGATCAGCTGCTCTAGTTTAGTTACTGCTTTACCGACCGCGCTGGAAGCCAATTCTTCGTTTATTGCACAGCTGAGGGCATGCGCAACCGAATAGGGCGAATAGAGAGGAAAAAGGTGATAAGATCAGGCCATAGTACCGTTTTAAAATATAATCGCGTGATGTAGAGCTTTTGAAAGCTTCCTTATTTTTTTTGTCGTTGGGAAGTAGTAAAGGTTAAAAGTACAGCTCAGCATGTCAGATATATTTGAAGCGCGTGCGAGTTAAGTTCATAACATTTTTTCTTTCTTTGCAAATAATTTTTGCAAAGACATCAACGACCAAGGCTGCAATTGTGGTACAGTTTGGAAGTGTTCTTTTGGTACGCTAATAGAAACCAAAAACCTTCATAACAACTCGACCCACTAACCTAATTGTGATTCGGGGTGACCCTTAAAGAAAAGGTATTTATATGTGCTAGTGTTGAGACTTGGAACTAATTAAGGCTTCCACAGTTTCCGTGCCTGCTCAGTTGACTAGATTTAGACGTACTAGTCGGCACTACCAGAGGGGGAGATCGGACCAGACAAGGGCAACACCAAGAGCACGTGTCGCACTTAGCAACCCAGCAGAACCAATTTTGTTGCTATTTTACTTATCAGCCGCTGTCTTGCGAAGAACAACATCTGGCATAGCCTCGGAAAACGGCGTCAAGCGGGTGAAACGCTTACTATTTATGCAGCACCATCGGGACCGCATGCACTAAGCATATAGTGTAACCTGCAGAGAGTAACAAAGGAGCCGAGTCTGTATTACTTTTGGTGTACCCCTTTCGCTTGCTTAGCAGCATTGCCATATAATTCCATTAATTGTTTAACGTTGCCAAGATGGACGGCTAATAGATCCTTAGTTTTAATTTTTATTTCCTTTAATTTTTTTTTTCTTTTACTAATTTCTTTAAAACAAAATGTGCAATGAATATGCCTAAATAAGTTAAAGCGAGAGGAAATTCCTACACCACCGACCTTGACCGTTGCTCATATATATATATATATATATATATATATATATACATGTGTTTATATACTTATAAATTTCTTTTGTAATATTTAGCAACAGCGATCATAATCGTCGTATACATTGGGCCCAACGTCTGCTTCGAAGGATATCGCGTGAGTAAGAGTTTAAACCAATGCCTATAGATATATGTAGTTATATACACACATGAACATTTAAATGCAGTTAATTTAGCAAGACGGTAAATTAATTACTATCCGTCAAGTCTCAAGATAATGTTGGTGAATTTCTCCTTCCCCTTAATTTCTTTATGGGATTTAAACTAGTTATTGCACATTCATCATATTAACTTTGGATTCAAATTTTGTTTGGAAACTGTATATTTTTTTCTTGTAAATAGAGTTATACTCACCTTGCTATTAATTGGCAACAAAATTGAACAATGCGTGAATAAACGAATTATATTAGCTTATATGATATGATATCCTAATTCCATAATTAATTGTTTTATCTGTCAAGTACCCATGTTAGCCGCTTGCAATTTATAGTGATGGTTTAAGAACCTGAAATAGGGACAAGCATCCACATTCCATTTTTTTTTTTTGCTTGTCAAGGTAGGGAGGGTAAAGAGAAAGAGAGACGATCAACACCTTAGTTCTCTCACTTACGCGAAATTGAATAGTTTGAATTTGGGTGTTCGGTCGGAACACATTAATGGTACCCATACTAGAATCCGGTTTTTTTTTTTGTTTCAATGGATTTACTTAAATCAATAAGTTTTTTTTTTATTTTTTTTGATCGCACTTAAACTATGAGTTTATGGTAAGTGCAAAAGGGAAAGGAAAAAACCCCGACCAGTCCGACGAGCTATTGTCCGAGTATTAGCAAGAAGTGCGAACCTCCAATCCCTATGCACCCGGTTAGGCAACAGCCACGGCCGTTTGTTTTTATTTTTGGTAGATGGCCAAACGAAAGGCAAAAACTGAACCCGAACCTCCCCACCAATACATATATGGCGCCCAACACGTGGGACCCTAGCAAGAACGTAAAACTTTTACTTCTTGCGTAAGCACGACTAACACCTAGTGCACAACAATCCCCAATCGAAACTCGAAGTTATACCATATCAATTACTACCTATTATTTTTTAATTACCCTGTTAGGCCCCTTTCTCGGGAAAATACGTTGTGTTCAGACAGTAGTTAGTTGTAGGAATTTGCGATTGTAATTCAGGCATTGCTGGATTAGTCGACCACAATTAATTACTAGTACTTTAAGCAGCGGGTAAGATCGGAAAAGAGGGAATAATAATCAAATTTGGGTTAATTGTTTCAAGGACTATTTGGAATTACAACAAACTGGAAATATTTCGGATGTTGTCTAGTAGTCCATGAGCAGTAAAAATCCAAATCAGAAATAGACTCCAGTAAAATAAATAGCACAAATTCAACTACTCAGGTTTGCTTAAGGATTGTAAGCAATAACGTGTGGGAAAAAGACAGATAGAATAAATAACCAAGACTTAATAATACAAGTCCTATTTAGTTTTCCTTTTGTTGTTTGGAAACAAGCAAAAGTTTGCATTCATTATGGCAGTGAGACGAAGCACAGAGAGCATAGTTGCAGCGATTAACGCGCAAGATCCATTTTGTGGCATTTGCCATGAGCAATTGCAAGCAGAACAGCTATCTGCGACTACTCCTTGTCAACACCGTTTTCACGACGTTTGCATAAGCAATACACTAAAGACAACCCCAAAATGTCCAGTATGTGAGGCAGATTGCAACCCAGGGCAACTAATATTTATGAACAATACACTGGCAGCGGAGTTACACTCAGCTGGTAATGCTGAAACAGACGAAACTCTATCGCGAAATACTCTACCTTGCCAAGATGGTTCGACTACTACAGGTATCAGGAGAGGTCAGCGATTCGGAAAAGGGCGAGGAGCCACGCCCAAGCGAAGTATGCAAACTAGGTCTATGAATCGAAATCATAGAGAATATTTAGGTAGTTGCATGTCTTTAGGCAGCAACGGAAATAAGTCAGTGGACAATGGTCCAAATGTAGAGACAATTACCTATATCAACGAAGCTCTACAATCTCAGCAAAGGACTTTAATAGTAGAACTCAAAAACGTTATTAAAGCTTCTGTTGAACAATCACTGCAAGAGAAGTTAGCAACATTAAATGTACGAAGTGAGCAAGCTGAATCAACACGCTCTAGATTAGTTCAGTCTCCAAGGGGATTAGGTGCTGATACTCTCCCTAATAGTGCCCAGAACTCTGACATACCCCTTGACTGCGGACCATACAGCCCCAGAGGTAGCAATCGATCAAACTCAAGTTTGAGTTCAGAAAAAGCAGCTAGCATTATGCAAACCTGGCGACTTAAATTTGACGGTTCGAAAGACTCTATGCAGATAGATGAATTCTTGTATCGAATTCGTTCATTAACGGCTCAAAATTTGAACGGCGACTATAGGCTGCTTTGTGACAATCTTCATTTACTTTTTTTCGGGAAAGCCAATGATTGGTTTTGGAGCTTCCACAAGAAAAACCCACAGTATACCTGGTTGGCTTTCTGTACGGATTTCCGACTTAGATTCGAGGACGTTAAAGACGACTTTGACTTGTGGGAACTAATTAGGAAAAGACGCCAGAAAGATCAGGAGACATTTGATGATTTTCAATCAGCGATTGAAGGCCTGGTTAGCCAATTATCTAACGAAATAAGCGAAGACAAGCTTGTTGACCTATTAAAACGCAATGCGAGAACAGCGCTCAGGTACGAACTATTGCATTTGAAGATTAGAACTCGAGCAGAATTAAGAGAGGAAGTTAAGAAACATGAAAGTTTCTGTAGAGAAACTGGCTCGTTTCCCAATCGAACCAAATACGGTAGAGGTAATGTCTCTGAGTTACTGGAAAATAATGATATAGAAGATAATATTTCAGAAATACAGAACAAGAAAATAGTGTGCTGGAATTGCGATAAAGTGGGACACCGATTCGATGACTGCATGGGAGAAAGGCGTATATTCTGCTACGGTTGCGGTGCTAAAAATACTTTTAAACCCAATTGTAGCAAATGCAATCTTTTGGGAAACCGGAAGCGGGATGCGCAGACCAACACCAGTTTGACGCATCCCACAAAAGAATAAAGTCCTTGCCAGAAATACAGTCATATGGTAGTTTGGAGCAATCAACTCCAAATACTATATTTACAACTTATATGGCAAATACATGTTCAGTCGCCGAGACTGCAACTCAAACTGATATTGAAAATAAGTACGTACCGTACCATATTAGAGTAAAACACTATCTTGACACACGAAGACGAATTTTTAGCAGCATAGAACCCATCGAATTTCTCAGTCGGCCAAAACGCTCTACTGTTCGACTTAGGAAATTCTGGAAAAATATTAAAAGTCTTCGTAAGAAGCTCGTTCAATCAGTGTTTATGAGCTCAGATAACCGCTTGTACACTGAGTTAAGCCTAGAGGGAGAAAAATATGTAGCATTATTAGATTCCGGAGCGACGATTAGTTGCCTCGGTAATGTTGCAGCTAAGTCACTGTTGTCACATCCCAAAGCGCGCAAATGCTCTGGATCAATCCGAACAGCTAACAACGCTATTTGCCCAGTGGTAGGCAAACTGACACTTAAAGTTGAATTTCGAAAACAAGTGCATAATGTTGATTTTTATGTTATACCCGATTTGAAACAAGATGTTTACTTAGGCATAAATTTTTGGCAGGACTTTGGACTGTTAACGAATTTAATTCGTCCTGATGAGTCCGTAAATGAATTAGACAACAGTAACGAACAGGATATCCAGGAAACAGCGAAAATGCATCAGCTAACCGCTGAAGAAAAGTCACGATTAAATTCGATCATTTCTAATTTCTATTCTTATGAAAAGGAAGGATTAGGACGCACTGAGTTAATCGAACATCGCATTGAAATAGATAATGTGACCCCCGTCAAACAAAGACATTGGCCTATTTCGCCAGCCGTTGAAAAGCTAATGTTTGACGAGATCGAGAAAATGCTAGCTTTAGATATAATAGAGGTATCGCATAGCCCCTGGAGCAGCAACTGCGTCCTTGTGCAAAGAAAGGATAAAAACAGGCTGTGTCTAGATTCTCGAGTCATAAATAAGTACACTCGTAAAGATGCGTACCCTCTACCCCATATCGACGGAATTCTTAGTCGTCTGCCGCCGGCTAAATATATAACGGGCCTCGATATGAAGCACGCATTCTGGCAGATACCCCTAGAAGAAAAATCACGTCAGTATACCGCTTTTACAGTCCCTAATCGTCCATTATTTCAATACAAAGTAATGCCGTTTGGATTGTGTAACGCTCCTCAAACGCTTTGTAGACTAATGGAACGCGTGATACCAGCCCATTTGCGGACCCGCGTATTTGTCTACTTAGATGATTTACTTCTGCTATCAGAGGACTTCGATTCGCATATGTTGCTTTTGCAGGAAGTAGCGCTGCACTTGCGTAAAGCGAACTTGACAATCAACATCGCAAAATCAAAATTTTGTATGCGGGAAATTAAATATTTGGGCTTTATAATTGGGTATGGTCAACTAAAGACGGACCCTAGCAAAATACAAGCTATTAACGAATTCCCTGTACCAAAAAGTGTAAAACAACTGAGACGTTTTCTTGGACTCGCTGGATGGTACAGACGTTTCGTTAATCATTATGCAACAGTTAGCTTTCCGCTTACAGAGTTGCTAAAGAAATCGAAAGTATTGAAATGGAACACTGATGCTGATTCCGCTTTCAACACCTTAAAAACACTTTTAACTTCTGCACCTGTATTGGCTACACCCGACTTCTCAAAACCTTTTAGATTAGTTTGCGATGCTAGCACAACTGGTTTAGGATGCGTTCTAGCTCAACTAAATGAACAGGAAGAGGAGGCTCCAATAGCATACATGTCAGAGAAACTGTCAAAGGCCCAACGGAATTATAGTGTGACCGATCTGGAATGCTTAGCCGTAATAAGAGGTATTTTTAAATTTAGAGCGTATATAGAAGGACAGGACTTCGAAGTAATAACTGATCATGCTTCCTTACAATGGCTCATGAGACAGAAGGATCTCAGAGGACGTCAAGGTAGATGGGTGATCAAATTACAGGGCTTCAAGTTTAAAGTCTCGCATCGTAGCGGTACACAAAATGTTGTCGCTGATGCGCTATCGCGTCAAAATGAGACAGAGCTTGCGGAATTCGAGGAGCAAGGTCCCATAGTTGACCTGTCTTCACCCGAATTCAAATCGCCAAACTATCTGGATCTGATAGACAGTATTTCTTCTAACCAATCCAGATTACCGGATTTACAGATAATCGACGGTTTTATATATAAACGTACTGAGCCAGCGACGGGATATAGCATTCAGGAGAAACAATCCTGGAAACTCTGGATACCTTCGTCTCTCACCCTACAAGTGATAGAGAGAGCCCACAATCCCCCTAACGCTGCACACAGTGGCATCGGAAAAACAATAGAGAAACTCAAGAGATACTTGTTTTGGCCAAAAATGTCGGCCCAAATTCATGAATATATAGTCAATTGTAAAGTTTGTCGGCAAACGAAAAGCCCCAATGTAGTGTTGAGACCTCCAATGGGCAAGCCTATGACGTCAGAACGGCCATTTCAGAAGCTCTACATGGATCTTCTAGGGCCATATCCTCGGTCCAAGAACGGCAATATAGGTCTCCTGATGGTTGTAGACCACAATACTAAATTTCATTTTATGTGGCCTCTTCGCGCGTTTACTACCAACAAAATTATCGACTATCTAGAAAACACACTGTTTTGCACTTTCGGCGTGCCAGAAACTATTCTGACCGACAATGGCTCTCAGTTCATTTCTAGTGTCTTTAAAGCTTTTCTTACCCGGTATGGAATCATCCACATTCGAACGGCAATATACTCGCCACAAAGTAATGCGAGTGAGCGAGTAAATAGATCAGTATTAGCGGCTATTAGAGCCTATATCGGAAAAGATCATTCAAATTGGGATAAAAAGCTGTACGCCATTTGTGCTGCCTTGAGAGCCAGCGTTCACCAAAGTACAGGGTACTCTCCATATTTTTTAGCGTTTGGACAGAATATGATGTTAAACGGTAAAGACTATGACTTGCTAAAGCGACTTAACCTCTTGTCCGAAGACACTGCTATTGAGAGGCCCACAGCCTTACAAGTAATCCGTCAGATAGCTAAAGACAATGTAGCTCAGTCACATAATAGAAATGCTAAGATATATAATTTGCGCAGCCGAAACATAAGTCTTACTGCCGGTACGAAAGTCTTCGCCCGCAATTTTTGTCAGAGTAACGCGCAAAAGAAGTTTAGTTCTAAGCTTGCACCAGTTTTCATTCCGGCGATTGTTGTACAAAAAGTCAGCCCAGCCTACTATCAACTAGCTAATGAAACAGGTAAATGCATCGGTACTTTTCATCTCAAAGATATACAAACTAGTAACAAGTTCTAACTCAACAGTTATTATAGTTATTTCAGTTTATGTCCCGCTAGCAAGTAGCGCTGCATAAACTGTGGTGTAGTGGCTGCTTTGCACTCCCCAAACGAATCTGCTTGTTGATCAGCTGCTCTAGTTTAGTTACTGCTTTACCGACCGCGCTGGAAGCCAATTCTTCGTTTATTGCACAGCTGAGGGCATGCGCAACCGAATAGGGCGAATAGAGAGGAAAAAGGTGATAAGATCAGGCCATAGTACCGTTTTAAAATATAATCGCGTGATGTAGAGCTTTTGAAAGCTTCCTTATTTTTTTTGTCGTTGGGAAGTAGTAAAGGTTAAAAGTACAGCTCAGCATGTCAGATATATTTGAAGCGCGTGCGAGTTAAGTTCATAACATTTTTTCTTTCTTTGCAAATAATTTTTGCAAAGACATCAACGACCAAGGCTGCAATTGTGGTACAGTTTGGAAGTGTTCTTTTGGTACGCTAATAGAAACCAAAAACCTTCATAACAACTCGACCCACTAACCTAATTGTGATTCGGGGTGACCCTTAAAGAAAAGGTATTTATATGTGCTAGTGTTGAGACTTGGAACTAATTAAGGCTTCCACAGTTTCCGTGCCTGCTCAGTTGACTAGATTTAGACGTACTAGTCGGCACTACCAGAGGGGGAGATCGGACCAGACAAGGGCAACACCAAGAGCACGTGTCGCACTTAGCAACCCAGCAGAACCAATTTTGTTGCTATTTTACTTATCAGCCGCTGTCTTGCGAAGAACAACATCTGGCATAGCCTCGGAAAACGGCGTCAAGCGGGTGAAACGCTTACTATTTATGCAGCACCATCGGGACCGCATGCACTAAGCATATAGTGTAACCTGCAGAGAGTAACAAAGGAGCCGAGTCTGTATTACTTTTGGTGTACCCCTTTCGCTTGCTTAGCAGCATTGCCATATAATTCCATTAATTGTTTAACGTTGCCAAGATGGACGGCTAATAGATCCTTAGTTTTAATTTTTATTTCCTTTAATTTTTTTTTTCTTTTACTAATTTCTTTAAAACAAAATGTGCAATGAATATGCCTAAATAAGTTAAAGCGAGAGGAAATTCCTACACCACCGACCTTGACCGTTGCTCATATATATATATATATATATATATATATATATACATGTGTTTATATACTTATAAATTTCTTTTGTAATATTTAGCAACAGCGATCATAATCGTCGTATACATTGGGCCCAACGTCTGCTTCGAAGGATATCGCGTGAGTAAGAGTTTAAACCAATGCCTATAGATATATGTAGTTATATACACACATGAACATTTAAATGCAGTTAATTTAGCAAGACGGTAAATTAATTACTATCCGTCAAGTCTCAAGATAATGTTGGTGAATTTCTCCTTCCCCTTAATTTCTTTATGGGATTTAAACTAGTTATTGCACATTCATCATATTAACTTTGGATTCAAATTTTGTTTGGAAACTGTATATTTTTTTCTTGTAAATAGAGTTATACTCACCTTGCTATTAATTGGCAACAAAATTGAACAATGCGTGAATAAACGAATTATATTAGCTTATATGATATGATATCCTAATTCCATAATTAATTGTTTTATCTGTCAAGTACCCATGTTAGCCGCTTGCAATTTATAGTGATGGTTTAAGAACCTGAAATAGGGACAAGCATCCACATTCCATTTTTTTTTTTTGCTTGTCAAGGTAGGGAGGGTAAAGAGAAAGAGAGACGATCAACACCTTAGTTCTCTCACTTACGCGAAATTGAATAGTTTGAATTTGGGTGTTCGGTCGGAACACATTAATGGTACCCATACTAGAATCCGGTTTTTTTTTTTGTTTCAATGGATTTACTTAAATCAATAAGTTTTTTTTTTATTTTTTTTGATCGCACTTAAACTATGTGTTTATGGTAAGTGCAAAAGGGAAAGGAAAAAACCCCGACCAGTCCGACGAGCTATTGTCCGAGTATTAGCAAGAAGTGCGAACCTCCAATCCCTATGCACCCGGTTAGGCAACAGCCACGGCCGTTTGTTTTTATTTTTGGTAGATGGCCAAACGAAAGGCAAAAACTGAACCCGAACCTCCCCACCAATACACAGATTCGTTTGGGGAGTGCAAAGCAGCCACTACAGTCGGACACCACTTCTGAGCAAATCTTCTGCTAGCGTGTCAATAACTAAATTTAATTTCTCCACCCCTCGTGAAATATTATCATTCAAAATAAATGTTTCACATGATATGTTCCCAATCATTTGTGATCCCAAATTTTGGCCACCACACATGATTGTTCATGACTTCAAGCCTAAAAAGCGTAACCAGCCTGTCAGTCCCTTCAATAGAGGGTACCATTTCTGCTCCAAAAAACTAGCTTCATCTTCTGACCAAATCTTTGTTCATTATCAGAATGTTAGAGGTCTCACTTCAAAGCTAAAAAATCTTTTTATTGCCAGCACTTCCTTCGATTCGGACATAATAGCATTTTCAGAAACATGGTTAAACTCAACCATATCTGATTTTGAGATATTACCGAATAACTTTATTAATTATTAATAACTTTATGTTTAGAAATGATCGGCCGACTCGAGGTCGTGGGGTGTTAATTGCCGTTAAAGCCACTCTCCAGTCTGAACTATTCTGTTTTAGTACGCCTACTGACGCTGAGATTGTCTCAGTTAAGGTGTCTTTTCCTACACGGAATATCTATGTAACATGCTCTTATGTCCCACCTTCTTCTGATATTCAAGTTTAAATGAATCATATTACTTGTATTAAAGAAGTTTCTTCACACGTGCGGGATAATGACCTATTATTGGTGTTGGGTGATTTTAATTTGCTGAACATCTCTTGGTCTTTATTCACTGCTGAAAATTATCTAGTGCCCTCAGCACAGCACGATTTTTTAGACTGCATGCTTGACCTTTTGATGTTTCAAATCAATTCAATTCCTAATCATATGAATAGAACACTTGACCTTGTATTTGTTAACGACTACCTTATTTCTAATGTGTCTAGGTCCCCTCCTTTATCTCTTCCTGAGGATGTCTATCATCCAACTTTAGAGATTGCAATGCTAAATTGTAATCCTTTCATTTCGTGCTCATCAGCCAATAAGCCCCGCTATTGCTTTCGCAAAGGAAATTATTCGTTGCTGAATCAGCTTATTTATTCAACCGATTGGTCTTTCTTACATGACTCAGTTGATATGAATACAGCCATTAATTTTTTTTTATATCACCCTAAACTCCTTCTTAGATGTGTATATTCCTAAGTCAATTCCTTTGACTACTTTTTCAAATCCACCCAGGGTTACTCCCAGATTATCACATCTAAAAAATGTAAAATCCAAATCCAGAATTGGCTAAATATTCCATAGCCAAGTCGAACTTCTTTCTTCTTAATTCCCAATGCTATGAGAATTATCTAATTCGTTGTAAAAGGCAATTCGCCCGAAATCCGAGACAGTTTTATAATTTTGTAAACTTGAAGCATAAATCTTCAAGTTTTCCATCTTCTTCTTTTCTTGGGATGGATAAAGCTAGCAATGACACTGATTCTGCTAACCTCTTTGCTAATTTTTTCCAATCAACTTACTCTTCAGTCTGTCCTAATACTAATTCTTACCCTTATACTATTTCTTCCGCTAGTTCTATACCTCCCTCCATTATTTCACACTCCTCTCTCCTATTAGCTATAAACTCTCTAAAATCTTCTTACTCTCCTGGGCCGGACAATATTCCTAGTTGTCTACTCAAGGAGTGTAGTTCTTCCCTTTTTTATCCATTGCTAAAGCTTTTTAATCTATCCCTTGAAACTTCTGTCTTTCCATCTTGTTTGTGCGTGTGTTCGCTGCATACTTTCTGCTTGTGCATCGCGCTCTCTCAAATTTCTTTCTATTGCTTTTCGCACCAAACAATTTGTTTGTGTACGAATAATTGGTTTTTGAGTGTTTACTTGCTCTATCTTGTGCACCGTTTTCGTTTCGTTTTGCTTTGCGCTCTCGCAAGTTGCTTGCGCATTTAATAA